>NC_064641.1:611391603-611691998 GCF_023864345.2 Schistocerca serialis cubense | reverse complement strand
CCATTGATAATAATGAATTTAAGACAAATTTCGGTTCTTTTCCTGTCTTGCTTTACGTAATGATATACTCAGAGTTGCTGATCTGCCTATTTCAAGCTTAATGATTTCTAGCAGATCGCAAATCTCCCAAATGTAAAAACAATGAGCACACGTTAAGTTACGACACGATCAAGCAAGCGCTAGAAGCACATTAACAACTTTATCTTCTGTATTCCGCGGTGCCCTCAAAGAGTACTCACAAGGAGTATTTTTAGATGTCATTTGTTCTACTCCGTGATCTGTAAGTACACTACTTTGCGATCTACGTTTACTTTAATTTGATACAAAAGGGTTCTGTTTTACTTTCTTTTGCAAAAATACTAAGTTACTTTATACTGGATTTCTTTTCTATTTCTTTTTACATTGTTTCTTTTCAGTATACATGCTACTGTTCAAGTGATGCTATCACAGTGGGACTGTTTTTTTTTGTGAAATTTGGATCTTGGGTTTGGGGCTTGTATTGGGTTTTGGGTACTATTTTTATATTTTCATCTTAGCGTCCAAAGGAAGCGGCGTTACACAGTGTCATTTCAGGAAACAGGAAATCATGAAAGATGAACCTGAAATGTTCGAACACCATTCTAGGAGGAAAATGTGATTAATACTGTAGAAGACGACCGTCGTGTCAGTACCGGGCAGTTGGTCCGCTAGTACAGGGTAAGCCAGATGACCGTGTGGAACATTATCCATGATAACTGTTACTACCCTTATCACTTACAGCTTGTGCAGGGCTTACTAGTAATTTTGTCACTGGTTTCTTCACCAGGCAACCACGATTCCAAGATTTGTGTCATGCATTGTAGTCACACCAGCCCACCTTTACGCGCAGTGGTATCTACTACTCCGTGGGGTAGTATGTAGAACCCCGTGGTACGGTGATAGCGAATCATCGGTGTCGATTAAGTCGGAATGTGTAGGTTCGTATAATTGGAGACCGTGTTTTAAAACCAGTCTTCCTTCCACATCGCCTAACAGGCCGGAACTATAGGCGTTACGTGCGGGTGACTTTGCCTCCCCTGCTAGAAGAAGTGCCATTGATGATTCGAAATATTATGCCGCTGCTACATGGTGGTGTTCCAGCCCGCTTCGCCGTCCGGACGCATCTCAGTTGTGTCTTTCCTGGTCGATGGATCAGACGAGGGCGTTCAGTTGCAGGGCACGGTCGTTCACCAGATCTTAATCCGTGTGATTTCTGGTTATGGTGCCATCTCAAAAGTATCGTATATGTAAATCCCATTCCAGATGTAGAGACACTGGAAGAGCGTATTCGTGATGTCTTTCACACTGTTCGAATGCAGCCTGGCCGATGTGAACGTGTGAGACATGTTACGGCACGTACACGAATGCATTGAGGCACATGGAAACCATTTTCAACACATACTGTAACTGTGGATGCATGGTACACTGCGTATTATCAGTCTGTGTAACAATTTATGAGTGAGTAAACGGTCTGTAGCATGGAAAGCATGCATTTCGGGACATAAGTTCGTTAGACCTTTTCTGTCCTGTATCCTCTCATCGATCATTCCCCAAAGTTTGTGCACGGTGGAAAAAATCACCCCGTACACATGAATTTTGATTGTACTATTTACTTTTATAGTAATAGTTTTATCTCTGTGATTTGACTTCTTAATTTCCTATCAGCCCAACTCTAAAAGACTTTGGGTGAACACCATGAGAAGGAAACACTGGAAAACGACCAAACGTAGGAGAATATGTACTCAGCATTTTCGGGAAGAGGACGTACGACTTGTGTGACAAAAGTAAGTCTAGTTTTTTTTTAGCCAAAGTTTTTATTTTTATCGGACAATAATATTGTTCCCTTCAAAGTAGTTCCTCTCTGCAGTTTACACCCTCGGAGTCGTTATTCACAGTCACGGTAGCAGTCTTGAAGTACTTCAAATGGTAGGGCCATTCACATGTAGATCACGTTCTTCTGAATGTTCTCCAGAGTCACAAAATGACGTCATTTTGAGACATTTTTTATTTTTGGGAAAAGAAAAAAGTCACAAGGACTCAAATCAGGTGAATTGGAGGGGGGGGGGGGGGGGGTACTGTGGAAGTACAGTACAGCCTTTTGAGGTCAAAAATTCCCTGATGGAAGTGGCCGTGTGACATGGGGCGTTGCCATGATGTAGCATCCACTTGTCTGCAGTGTCCAACCTCACGCGATTCACCCTTTCCCTGAGCCTTTCAAGAATATCTTTGTGAACCACTTAGTTGACAGTTTGTCCTGGAGCAATTAATTCTTTATGCATGATCTCCCTGCTGTCCAGAATTTAAATCATCAATCTTTGATTTGCTCATTCGAAATTTTTTCGGTCGAGGAGATTCTTATTGTGTGACTCATTATTCTGCTCTTTTGTTGCAGGATACAACTAAAAATCCAGGATTCATCAACTGTGATCACATGGCTGAACCATTCATGGTCATTGGCAATCCTCTCAAGATGATCAGTGCACATGTTGCTCCTATTGTCCTTCTGCTTAGTTGTGAGGTTTTCCGGCATCATTTAGGCACAGACCTCTCGCATGTGCAAAATTCGGTCAAGATTTTAACAGGTAATCTATTATTGTCAAGCGTCAGTCTGATCCCACAAAAACACACACAAGTTCGACGTTGTTGTCGGTTTTGAAGTTGAAGGTCTACCTTAGCAAGGTTCATCTTCAATGTGTTCTCGGTCTTCTGAAAATGATTTGTGCCAGCGAAAATTTGCGCTCTTGACAAGGAATGTTCCCCATAGGCCTTTGCAACTTCACCAAGATTACACTCTCGGATTCCCCAAGTTAAACACAAAATTTGGTGGCATAACGTTGCTATAAATTCTGACCTTTCATATTCGTAGAACACAACAAAAACACAACTTCGCTGTTGGCGCTCTTAAAATTCACATGATGGCTGTTCGGAGCTGTAACTGAGACAGCATCTGAACCACACCGGTCTACACAAGAAGAACAACACAGCGTTGCCAGATCACTCGCGATGTTGTCAGTCTCGTTACTTTTCTCACACACCTCGTACTGCAGGCCGAACATAAGTTTCGTCACTCGATATTACGGAAAATGGAGAATTACGAAATGGCTCTGAGCATTATGGGACTTAACATCTGAGGTCATCAGTCCCCTGGAACTTAGAACTACTTAAACCTAACTAACCTAAGGACATCACACATATCCATGCCCGAGGCAGGATTCGAACCCACGACCGTAGCGGTCGCGCGGTTCCCGACTGAAGAGCCTAGAACCGCTCGGCTACTCCGGCCGGAGAATTACGAAAGTAGCCTTTCCAAACCACATACTTGTCTCCTTGGTTATTCCAACCCAACGTATAAAAAAAAGGAAGTTTCACTAACGAAGAGAAATGCGTCGTTTTGCTGGATCCAATATGTATTTAAGACCAGAAAAAAGTCTGGAATTACCTTCAAGTTGCTGTATTACTCACGAAAACTCCGTAATATTCACTATTTAAAACATACTGTTGCGTGTATGTAACTGGAATTGAGAACTAGGAACTAAGAGCATCATAAACAGTAGTGTGTTAACGTTTTGGGCCATCTAACATGACGGCTTTAGCTTCAAGGAACGTACAGTTTAAGTCTTACTGTATATCCATCCCCTACACACGAAATTTTCATTCAATAAAAACAGAATTTGTACTCCAGTGTAGTGAAAATAAAAGTTAACACATTCACTCAAATCCTCACACTACGTCAATGAATAACAGTGACTTACTGAAACTACCGGGTGATTAAAAAGTCAGTATAAATTTTAAAACATAATAAACCACGGAATAATGTAGATAGAGACGTAAAAATTGATACACATTCTTAGAATGACATGGGGTTTCATTAGAACCAAAAAAGAAACAAAGTTCACAAAATGTACGACTGCAAAACGTCAGTGACTGCTACTGTGACGGGTGAGAGGTACGCCGATATGTTACAGAATCGCGTTATCCTCAGCCTGTCTGATAAACACCTTCTGAAACGTACGATGTGTATGCAGGATGGAGCTCCACCCCATATTGCTAGACGCGTGAAAGATCTCTCGGGCGCGTCGTTTGATAATGATCGTGTGCTCAACCGCCACTTTCGTCATGTTTGGCCTCCCAGGTCCCCAGACCTCAGTCCGTGCGATTATTGGCTTTGTGGTTACCTGAAGTCGCAAGTGTATCATGATCGACTGACATCTCTAGGGATGCTGAAAGACAACATTCGACGCCAATGCCTCACCATTAACTCCGGACAGTGCTGTTCACAACATTATTCCTCGACTGCAGCTCTTGTTGAAGAATTATGGTGGACATATTGAGCATTTCCTGTAAAGAATATCATCTTTGCTTTGTCTTACTTTATTATGCTAATTATTGCTATTCTGATCAGATGAAGCGTCATCTGTCGGTCATTTTTTTGAACTTTGGTATTTTTTTGGTTCTAATAAAACCCCCTGTCATTCCAAGAATGTGTGTTAATTTGTACCTTTCTATCTACATTATTCCGTGATTTATTCAGTTTTCATATTTATACTGACTTTTTGATCATCCGGTATATCTTTACATACATTATTAAAATACACATACATTTGCTGCGTCTCGCAATATTTATCTCTCTTTAAGTGAAATTCTGTGTATACCAATGTGCACTGAGCTAGCGTGGTGCATATACAGATTTAACATGTCTGGAATGGACACAAAACGAAGACTTTGCAAAACAATTAATAACGCATAATCATCAACTGGCAGTCCTTATTCTATCACTCAGCAAACAATTTTACCACGTTAACCCAACATTACAGGCTGAGAGAAGGAAATAAAAAAGCGCTTGTAGGGCGGGCGCAGTCGGACGGTTACACACTTCAGAAAGGGAAGAAACTGGACATAAGAACGTGACCTTTGTAACGACACTGTAAAGTCGAAGCACTGACACATAATTAATTTTCCTATCTTCCTCAGTTTATTATATAATTTACTTTAAAACATCTCAGCATATGTGCCAATGTATTATAAAGGCAACAACACGTATCATCTGTTGGTTTCTGTATTGTCTGCGCAAATTAATCATTTTATTCTCTTGATTGCTTTTCAGTGATAATTTTCAATTCTTTTGTTAAGGATTTAAACAGTATACAGATAGTAGAATGTATTGTATGTTCATTATTTTCTTAACATCGAGAGAGAGAGAGAGAGAGAGAGAGAGGAGATTGGGGGGGGGGGGGGGGGTCAGGAACTGCACAAAACAGGACAAAGATATGGAAATGCATTCTTGAACATAAATGCAGATACTAGTCAATCTTGCAGCTTGTGCTATTATGTCTCTCCACGAACGGAGTATGTGCAGTGCCGTCAACACGTTGCAAGTGTCAGCTGTGCTCAGAACAATGTTCTATGTACTTTATGGTGCATTAAGTCAGTACTAAGTGAATTCGAACTTGGGCAAATTTTTATTGCTCCTATCGTGGACGTTTTCGTAACGAAGGTAGCCGAAGTTACTGTTGTTTCAGGAGGCACTTTACCGAAGATTTATACCGCATACAGAGATGCCGAAAGACATAATCCGCTACGTCACAACATGGAATAATGTGTTTGTTGAGTGCTTATGTCGCACTCGCGAACCATGTCAGTACGAAGCAGGGTATAGCAGAACGAGCTGGAATTCAAAAAACTACTGATCAATGATGCACATACCCGTGACAGGAAAACCTGGTGCCGAAGCCACGAAACCTGAGCAATGGAGAAATGGAAGAAAGTCATTTTGTCGGATTAATCTTGTTTCACAGTGCTTCCAACTTCTAGCCGAGTTTACGTCCCAAGTGTGAGAAATGGCAGCAGTTAGCTGATGATTTGGGCAGCCATATCGGGCTATTTCAAGGGTCCCATGGTTACTATGCAAGGTGGCATTACTACCAAGGATTGGCTGTCAGATCCATGTCATGGTACAATGTTTGTTCCCCAATGATGATGCTGCGTTCGAAGACGACAGTGCCCCTGTTCAAGCATCTTGTATCGCCCACAGCAGAAGGATGAAGTGTCGCACCTTTCCTGTCCACCACAGTCACTAGATATCAGTGTTATAGAGCCTTTGTAGTCTACTTTGGAGAGAAGAGTTAGCGACCGCTATCGACCTCTATCGTCGTTACGTGAACTGGCCAATGTTTTGCTGGAAGAACTGTATAAGATCCCTTGGAAACCGTGCAGGACCTGTTTAGGATCCTACTTGAGGAGCATAAACGTGGACTACGTCAAGAATATTTCTTTCCATCATAATCTTAAGTTTAATTATTTTATCGTTTACATTTTCTATATCAAGAACTTTGTTCTCCAGCTCTTTAGCTACTATTATTACGCAACCATTTCTTATTTTGCCTTTTCCTGACCACCGCATCTTATATCCTTTCCACACCTTTTTACCACTCCCTTTCTTTCCTACCTTTATTCACATTATCGGTATGTTCCTTTGTGCCATTATCCATACGATTTCCTGGACTCTTGCTTCCTTTCATAAGAATGCAACATTAATAGTCCAAAGGCTTACACATTTCTTTGGGGAAATCTGTTTTTCGTTGAGAACATGTTGGCTGTCATACCTGACAGCTCTGCTTAAAGGCCTTGTCACTTCCAGTATTGGTTTTTAATTGGATTTCGGGCGTGCCCTTTGGTCATTTCAGTAGTGGAATGTGAATTATGATGATACGAACGTAAGTACAACACAACACCCAGTTCCCGAGTGGGGAAAATTTCCAAGCCGGCCAGCAAAGGAACCCAGGCCCTTAGTTTAGTAATTTGCTGCGCTGACCGCGCAGCTGCCGAAGCGGACCCGGTATTGGGTTTGTTCCGAGGCTCGTTTGATTGTTGAAAACAAATGGTTTATTCAGAGCTGGCTTGCTGGGCCTATTGTAGCTTCGCCGGAACCCCATTGGCCGTCACTGCTTGGAGTTCCTGCAGGGCCGTCATAGCTTCAGTAGCAGTCTCGGACCACACACAGTTCCCACTGTACTTCCACCCTACAGGCAGTCCGCTGCTTCATGCCGTTCTCCCACGACGTGGAGCTACACCTGTGAACGACTAGTTTACTAATGGGTTAATGTGTTGAGTATTTGAAATTAAGCATGTACAAAATGTGTGTGATTAAAGGCGCAAAAGCTGTATTATGTTGGAATTCCCAAAGTGCTCTCATGATCAAACACTGGATGAGTATTGTCTGGGTAATTTGCGCTCCATTTTCAAAAAGAATTTCCTTGCATCTCAATATTTATTACGTACTTTTCTTAACTATATGTCGAATAGTTAAACAATATTGCAGGTCTATTTACTGACATTTGTGGATAGTATCTGCAAAATGTGTTGCGAATAGAGTTACAGTAATAAATTGAAACGTCCTCCATGATTCTGAAGTTTCACTGGACGAACAACGAAAGTGTTGTAAGTGATGACCTTATTTAAAATGGTTCAAATGGCTGTGAGCACTATGGGGCTTAACTTCTGAGGTCATCAGTCCCCTAGAACTTAGAACTACTTAAACCTAACTAACCTAAGGACATCACACACATCCATGCCCGTGCCAGGATTCGAACCTGCGACCGTAGCGGTCGCGCGGTTCCAGACTGTAGCGCCTAGAACCGCTCGGCCACGCCGGCCGGCTGACCTTATTTCGGTTCATTATTTTGACGGGAGCGTACGCTAGAGAAAGTTTCAAAAAAAGTTTGAAGTTACGTGTAAAGTTTGTCAGAAGTCGCTAAGGACTCTCATTCTCAAATACTGGATGAATATAGTCTGGATAATTTGCACGCCATAAGCTGTTCCTACGCCGTATGAAGATGATATACAGTGTTTTTAACTTTAAAACAGGGTGTCCGAAAAGTCTTTCCCTGATTACATAAATTGATAACTCAGGCTAGAAGTAAGATACAAATATGAAACTGGTGTCTAATTGTTTACAAACTATCAAAGTTTTTTTCACACATCAGTAAACTTCCACATGAGCACCCTTGATAGCACGTAACACATCTAGGCGATATTCAGTTTCTGTCCACACGTTAGCCAACATCACTGGAGGGATGGATTCAACGATTGTGGTTATCCGTTGCCGCAGGTTTAAGATCTGGTACACGTGTTCGGTAGACCGTGTCCTTGACATAATCCCATAAAAAGAAGTCTAATGGGGATGTCAGGGGAGCGTGGAGGCCAAACCGTTGGCCTATCACGACCAATCCATCGCCCAGGAAAGGTCATATCGAGCTAGGCACGGACGTCCCAACCCCAATGAGGCAGTGCATCGTCTTGCTGAAACAAGACATCGGGGTGATATTGAAGCAACTGAGGAACAGCATACAGCTGCAACATGTGCAGATACACTGCAGATGTGATGGTAGCCTCAGCGAAGAAGAATGGCCCGATAATTCGATCGTGCAATAGCGCGCACCAAACATTCACATTTGGACTGCCTCTGGTGCACTCCTTGACCTCGCCAGGGGGTTATGAACCCCAAATGCGCACATTATTGCGATTCAAAAAAAAATGGCTCTGAGCACTAAGGGACTTAACTGCTGTGGTCATCAGTCCCCTAGAACTTAGAACTACTTAAATCTAACTAACCTAAGGACATCACACACATCCATGCCCGAAGCAGGATTCGAACCAGCGACCGGAGCGGTCGCACGGTTCCAGACTGTAGCGCCTAGAAGCGCTCGGCCACCCCGGCCGGCATTGCGATTCACTACTCCACCGACTAAAAAAGTCACTTCGTCGGAAAAGGCAATTCGTTTGAGATAACCATCATCGTCTTCAATACGTGATAGCATTTCGACCGCAAAGTCATATCGACCTGTACTGTCATTGGGCAACAAGGCCTGAACGATTTGCACTTTGTATGCACGAAACAATAAACGTTTTCGTAAAATGTCATGGAGAGAGCTTTTTGGCATCTGTAATTCACGTGAGGCCCTGCGCACCGATTTCTTCGAAGTTCGTAGAAAAGACTGCCTTACAGCTTCCACTCTGTCTGCTGAGGTTCTTGGTCGACCAGACCTCGGAAGGTCAGCAACCGATCCTGTGTTCTTGAATTCTCATACCAGACTTTAATGCTCTTGACATCATGTGGATGCCTTCCAAATGTTGTCTGGAAGTGTCTCTGCACTGTGGTTGGTGATCGTGTCTCGTGGTACCACAGGACACACTTTGATAGTTTATAGTTGTAAACAATTCGACTCAAGTTTCATATTTGTATCTTACTTCTAGCCTGAGTTATCAATTTATGTAATCAGGGAAAATCTTTTCGGACACCCTGTATTTCATTTACTGTGGTAAACCTTTAACATAAGGTTATATCCCTTAATGAGTAGATTATGACACCATTTAAATTTTTTACATTCGGTCAATAAGTACGCGAAATACTGAAAATCAAATTTTTATTGTTGCAGTAAGTCGTTAGATAGGCTACCTGCAACTGGAACTGCCAGATCGCAGATGCTTAGTAATAAATTATGTCAAAAATACAGGTTACAGGAGACCTACTTCCACTAAATGCTCTTAAAATTATTATTGCAACACGACGCTTGGTGTCCTTTTATCCTACCATTAATACTCCTTAATTAATGTACATATTAAAACCGACGGCCACATTATAAACTTCGCGGCCATTGCCGGTGAAGTTAGATGTTATCATGATTTTCGTAACCGTTCATTCTGTCCAGAACAGTCGATGCGATGTCTCGGCCTTCTTGATGAGATCTTATTCTGGGAATTGTCTTCACACTGTGGCGCAATGTGGCACTTCAGCAAATTTAAGGAGAGTATTTTCCGCGCTTATCGTTGTAAATGTCAATGATTAACCCTTCAATGATGCTGTCGTGGTAGGAGAAAGCGTTCACCGGTTTATAAGTGGCGTCTTGTTTTGTGCATGTTTATGTTTGCCTGTACTTACGGAGTCCTCTTGGCACTACCAGCCGGCAACAAAACCATCGCCAGCTAATGTGTTTTGCATTGATACTGTGTGTTTACTAAAACCCAGACAGAGGAATTTACAACCTGTCCGCTAGGTTCACTGTGTTCGTCTACGGTTGCCTTGATGGGTAGCACGAGGTGCACATCTTATTGCTGCTCTTTTAAGCATTATTTAACTGTAAAACCTGTAGCTCATTACACTGCACCAAATTTCCTACACTTCAGCAACCTGTAGCTGACCATTCATCGATCTTTACACATCCTTTGTTTCAAGTTTGCTTGGAAAAATTGACTTTAGACCGCTACGTCGAAAGATCTTCCGACGGTATCGGTCACGGTCCATGTGTACGGTACAGTGATTGTGGTCTTCTTCCTCTTTCTTACCTGATTCTCCTTTACGCTCCAGGACTCTGTCACTTTAACATCATAGCCATTTAATGTGAATGTTTTTCTTGGATAACTTAGTTCTTGTTTAAAAACTGGAATTAATTAAAGAATTGGAAAAATGTCTACATGACGGCACGGACGATAATATTTTAAACGAACAATTCAGGAGTGGCTCGAGTATTTTCCTTAGAAGCTATATTCCTTCACGCCTCGGGACGATGTAATAAGCATAAGGGCATACCAGGGACAGATAAAAGTGACTTGTTTATTTGGTAATTCAATCCGTAGCTATGGGCAGATTCGAAACATCACAGTGTTGTGGAAATTGCACATGCATATCGCTGACATGTTTTTGCATCGCTGCCACAATAACAGCAAATAGACCAGTGTACTGCCAACTCGCGTCATGGGTGCGCCAGGACGCCGGCCAATATTTCCCAGAAAACACGTAGCAGAATACGGGACTGAGGCGGTTGTACCCGCCGACGGAAGAAGGCGATGTGCTGGAGGAAATAAGTGAGTGGGTTCCGCAAAACCAGCTGAATATGAAGGGGACTACATGTGAAAAAAGTAGACTACTTGGTTTTACTGTCTTTTTTTACATGGTTGAAGAAATAACGTTTTTTAAAGATTTTGTACGATTTACCTAAAAATAGGTACCAGATCTCTTTTGTTCTTATAACTTTTTTTTATATGGCTGCGACACGTTTTGCTTGTTAATATTTCACAAAAACATCCTTACCTCCAGCTAAAGTGCAAAATTCAAAACTTCTTTGTTGATCGATGGGGATGCCGATATGTTCACCGGAGGTGGCACAGGGAAATTTCCCGGGTTTAGAATGAATGTGATGCTTATTGTAAAACACATAAACAGTGTTCTCCGATGGGGGTTAGCTTAAAACACAGTAACTGAAAATAAATCACTTCTTCAGTGTTGAAAGATCAATGCTCACGCCTGAAGGCTGAAGGCCTGAAAACGGCACAGAACACGGAAAGACCCAAAATCCAATGTCCATACAGTAACAATGCCACAATATATGTGCTGAAGGGTCGCACAAAGTTCAGTTTCGGCGTATTGCCGATGAAAAAATTCGGACTTTCATGAACAACCACAGGTGCCCGTCAGCCAAAAATCCATGTATGGATCATATAATGCTGATTCAGTGAGGAGATGAGTGGAAATATGTACCAGAGTGGGATTCGATTCTGGATCTCCTGTGTAGGACATTCGACCTTCCGTATTACAAGGTCTATTTGCTGATCACAGCGTCAGAGGCCAAGTCTCTTCAGTGTCGAGGTCGCGAGTGGTGTGGGTCCGTAGCCTCTGGAGGCAAAGGTCGACCTCGATTCCATGCCGTCGCAGCGGCTGCTTCAGAGTGAAATCCTGATCATCGGAATGCTTTCGCAGTCGGCAGCTGACCCAGGAAACTCTCTATGAGTGTACTGCTCGACATAGCCCGATCACCGGTCTAAATACTGTCCATCCGCCATGATACTACAAATACTACTTTCGGGCATGTGGCCCTCAGAGGAGAATAGATCTGCGGGGTCAGCGAGCTCTGGTTTATCTTAAGATGCTGTCTCTTGGCCCGGTAGAGTGCGGCCATCCATTGTCTGCCATCTGAAGAGCTGTCCCCTGCGAGGTTCGTGCCCGTATAACACATCTGTGTTGTTGGTTGCTGCCTGAGATGCCGCAAATGCTCGACAAAGCACACGTGACCAGTAATAGCTTCCGGCTGGGGGAAAACTACGGTCAGTGTTGTGTTTGAAGACGTAGCGCAATGTTTCAAGTTCAGGTTTTCTTTCGGGCTGGCGGAATTGGGAGAGGAGGAAAGAAAATGGGCCAAAGAGGGAATGATGTTGTTGTGGTCTTCAGTCCTGAGACTGGTTTGATGCAGCTCTCCATGCTACTCTATCCTGTGCAAGCTTCTTCATCTCCCAGTACCTACTGCAACCTACATCCTTCTGAATCTGCTTAGTGTATTGATCTCTTGGTCTCCCTCTACGATTTTTACCTTCCACGCTGCCCTCCAATGCTAAATTTGTGATCCCTTGATGCCTCAAAACATGTCCTACCAACCGATCCCTTCTTCTAGTCAAGTTGTGCCACAAACTTCTCTTCTCCCCAATCCTATTAAATACCTCCTCATTAGTTACGTGATCTACCCACCTTATCTTCAGCATTCTTCTGTAGCACCACATTTCGAAAGCTTCTATTCTCTTCTTGTCCAAACCGGTTATCGTCCATGTTTCACTTCCATACATGGCTACACTCCATACAAATACATTCAGAAACGACTTCCTGACACTTAAATCTATACTCGATGTTAACAAATTTCTCTTCTTCAGAAACGATTTCCTTGCCATTGCCAGTCTACATTTTATATCCTCTCTACTTCGACCATCATCAGTTATTTTACTCCCTAAATAGCAAAACTCGTTTACTACTTTAAGTGTCTCATTTCCTAATCTAATTCCCTCAGCATCACCCGATTTAATTTGACGACATTCCATTATCCTCGTTTTGCTTTTGTTGATGTTCATCTTATATCCTCCTTTCAAGACACTGTCCATTCCGTTCAACTGCTCTTCCAAGTCCTTTGCTGTCTCTGACAGAATTACAATGTCATCGGCGAACCTCAAAGTTTTTACTTCTTCTCCATGGGTTTTAATTCCTACTCCGAATTTTTCTTTTGTTTCCTTTACTGCTTGCTCAATATACAGATTGAATAACATCGGGGAGAGGCTACAACCCTGTCTCACTCCTTTCCCAACCACTGCTTCCCTTTCATGCCCCTCGACTCTTATAACTGCCATCTGGTTTCTGTACAAATTGTAAATAGCCTTTCGCTCCCTGTATTTGACCCCTGCCACCTTCAGAATTTGAAAGAGAGTATTCCAGTTAACGTTGTCAAAAGCTTTCTCTAAGTCTACAAATGCTAAAAACGTAGGTTTGCCTTTCCTTAATCTTTCTTCTAAGATAAGTCGTAAGGTTAGTATTGCCTCACGTGTTCCAACATTTCTACGGAATCCAAACTGATCTTCCCCGAGGTCTGCTTCTACCAGTTTTTCCATTCGTCTGTAAAGAATTCGCGTTAGTATTTTGCAGCTGTGACTTATTAAACTGATAGTTCGGTAATTTTCACATCTGTCAACACCTGCTTTCTTTGGGATTGGAATTATTATATTCTTCTTGAAGTCTGTGGGTATTTCGCCTGTCTCATACATCTTGCTCACCAGTTGATAGAGTTTTGTCATGACTGGCTCTCCCAAGGCCATCAGTAGTTCTAATGGAATGTTGTCTACTCCCAGGGCCTTGTTTCGACTCAGGTCTTTCAGTGCTCTGTCAAACTCTTCACGCGGTATCTTATCTCCCATTTCATCTTCATCTACATCCTCTTCCATTTCCATACTATTGTCCTCAAGTACATAGCCCTTGTATAAACCCTCTATATACTTCTTCCACCTTTCTGCCTTCCCTTCTTTGCTTAGAACTGGGTTGCCATCTGAGCTCTTGCTATTCATACAAGTGGTTCTCTTCTCTCCAAAGGTCTCTTTAATTTTCCTGTAGGCAGTATCTATCTTACCCCTGGTGAGACAAGCCTCTACATCCTTACATTTGTTCCCTAGCCATCCCTGCTTAGCCATTTTGCACTTCCTGTCGATCTCATTTTGAGACGCTTGTATTCCTTTTTGCCTGATTCATTTACTGCATTTTTATACACTCCTGGAAATGGAAAAAAGAACACATTGACACCGGTGTGTCAGACCCACCATACTTGCTCCGGACACTGCGAGAGGGCTGTACAAGCAATGATCACACGCACGGCACAGCGGACACACCAGGAACCGCGGTGTTGGCCGTCGAATGGCGCTAGCTGCGCAGCATTTGTGCACCGCCGCCGTCAGTGTCAGCCAGTTTGCCGTGGCATACGGAGCTCCATCGCAGTCTTTAACACTGGTAGTATGCCGCGACAGCGTGGACATGAACCGTATGTGTAGTTGACGGACTTTGAGCGAGGGCGTATAGTGGGCATGCGGGAGGCCGGGTGGACGTACCGCCGAATTCCTCAACACGTGGGGCGTGAGGCCTCCACAGTACATCGATGTTGTCGCCAGTGGTCGGCGAAAGGTGCACGTGCCCGTCGACCTGGGACCGGACCGCAGCGACGCACGGATGCACGCCAAGACCGTAGGATCCTACGCAGTGCCGTAGGGGACCGCACCGCCACTTCCCAGCAAATTAGGGACACTGTTGCTCCTGGGGTATTGGCGAGGACCATTCGCAACCGTCTCCACGAAGCTGGGCTACGGCCCCGCACACCGTTAGGCCGTCTTCCGCTCACGCCCCAACATCGTGCAGCCCGCCTCCAGTGGTGTCGCGACAGGCGTGAATGGAGGGACGAATGGAGACGTGTCGTCTTCAGCGATGAGAGTCGCTTCTGCCTTGGTGCCAATGATGGTCGTATGCGTGTTTGGCGCCGTGCAGGTGAGCGCCACAATCAGGACTGCATACGACCGAGGCACACAGGGCCAACACCCGGCATCATGGTGTGGGGAGCGATCTCCTACACTGGCCGTACACCACTGGTGATCGTCGAGGGGACACTGAATAGTGCACGGTACATCCAAACCGTCATCGAACCCATCGTTCTACCATTCCTAGACCGGCAAGGGAACTTGCTGTTCCAACAGGACAATGCACGTCCGCATGTATCCCGTGCCACCCAACGTGCTCTAGAAGGTGTAAGTCAACTACCCTGGCCAGCAAGATCTCCGGATCTGTCGCCCATTGAGCATGTTTGGGACTGGATGAAGCGTCGTCTCACGCGGTCTGCACGTCCAGCACGAACGCTGGTCCAACTGAGGCGCCAGGTGGAAATGGCATGGCAAGCCGTTCCACAGGACTACATCCAGCATCTCTACGATCGTCTCCATGGGAGAATAGCAGCCTGCATTGCTGCGAAAGGTGGATATACACTGTACTAGTGCCGACATTGTGCATGCTCTTTGGCCTGTGTCTATGTGCATGTGTTTCTGTCAGTGTGATCATGTGATGTATCTGACCCCAGGAATGTGTCAATAAAGTTTCCCCTTACTGGGACAATGAATTCACGGTGTTCTTATTTCAATTTCCAGGAGTGTATTTTCGCCTTTCATCAATTAAATTCAATATTTCTTCTGTTACCCAAGGATTTCTATTAGCGCTCGTCTTTTTACCTACTTGATCCTCTGCTGCCTTCACTACTTCATCCCTCAGAGCTACCCATTCTTCTTCTACTGTATTTCTTTCCCCCATTCCTGTCAATTGTTCCCTTATGCTCTCCCTGAAACTCTCTACAACCTCTGGTTCTTTCAGTTTATCCAGGTCCCATCTCCTTAAATTCCCACCTTTTTGCAGTGTCTTCAGTTTCAATCTGCAGTTCATAACCAATAGATTGTGGTCAGAATCCACATCTGCCCTTGGAAATGTCCTACAACTTAAAACCTGGTTCCTAAATCTCTGTCTTACCATTATATAATCTATCTGATACCTTTTAGTATCTCCAGGATTCTTCCAGGTATGCAACCTTCTTTTATGATTCTTGAACCAAGTGTTAGCTATGATTAAGTTATGCTTTCCCCCCAATCCATATTCACCTACTATGTTTCCTTCTCTCCCTTTTGCTACTGACGAATTCCTGTCACCCATGACTATTAAATTTTCGTCTCCCTTCACTACCTGAATAATTTCTTTTATTTCATCATACATTTCATCAATTTCTTCGTCATCTGCTGAGCTAGTTGGCATATAAACTTGTACTACTGTAGTAGGCGTGGGCTGCGTGTCTATCTTGGCCACAATAATGCGTTCACTATGCTGTTTGTAGTAGCTAACCCGCACTCCTATTTTTTATTCATTATTAAACCTACTCCTGCATTACCCCTATTTGATTTTGTATTTATAACCCTGTAATCACCTGACCAAAAGTCTTGTTCCTCCTGCCACCGAACTTCACTAATTCCCACTATATCTAACTTTAACCTATCCATTTCCCTTTTTAAATTTTCTAACCTACCTGCCCGATTAAGGGATCTGACATTCCACACTCTGATCCGTAGAACGCCAGTTTTCTTTCTCCTGATAACGACGTCCTCTTGAGTAGTCCCCGCCCGGTGATCCGAATGGGGGACTATTTTACCTCCGGAATATTTTACCCAAGAGGACGCCATCATCATTTAATCATACAATAAAGCTGCATGTCCTCGGGAAAAATTACGGCTGTAGTTTCCCCTTGCTTTCAGCCGTTCGCAGTACCAGCACAGCAAGGCCGTTTTGGTTAATTTTACAAGGCCAGATCAGTCAATCATCCAGACTGTTGCCCCTGCAACTACTGAAAGGGCTGCTGCCCCTCTTCAGGAACCACATGTTTGTCTGGCCTCTCAACAGATACCCCTCCGTTGTGGTTGCACCTACGGTACGGCCATCTGTATCGCTGAGGCACGAAAGCCTCCCCACCAACGGCAAGGTCCATGGTTCATGGGGGGAAAGAGGGAATGGCAGAGAAAATCTTGTAAGGTGGACAGAGTAAGAGCTCTTTTCATTGTGCCAGGGCTTTTCTTGAGTCTACCAGCACCGTTTCTAAGAACTGACATGGAGGACAAGTGTTTAAGACAACGACTGGATGTACAGCACAATAAGACAGTAATAAAATGTCCTAGACAGCTTTTTGTAAAATAAACCACAAAATTATTGCTGCTTTCGTGGCTACTTGTTGCATACAGAATGTTGTCTTTTGTTTCGGGATCCTCGTCCGGTGTTTCCTCAATGACTTTTCTGGCATTTCGGCACTTCGATTGGCTGGCAATGTCAAAGATTGGCTGCGGACTGGCAATACGCCCGAGGGAAAAGCCAACAGGCAACACGTCAATAACTAGCATTAGCATAACGAAGATTCCACTGTGTCTCAAAGAGTATATTTAAGACTAATGTATGTTACCAGTTCAGACTTATGCCAATGTCACGCGGTGCTTTGACGGGAAAAGCATTAAAAAACACTGACAGTTGCAAGAAACCAATGAAGAGATACACCTTGGAAATTGCTAAGAGGAACAAGAAGACTGGCAACCGTATTATAGAACAGAGTGGAGCAGAAGACTACGGCACCTCGCTTCGTATCACTATAAGTGCATTGCGGAGAGTACATTGTACCACTGCGAATCACTCTCTTACCCGTTTAACTCGAACATTGGTTTTATGCACTTAAATGACAGTAATATCCCTTGTTTTGTCCTTAAACTCCTTACTCGAGATGAACGGCTGAAACAGAACCGTTCTGCAGTCTGACACAAATGCTGGTTTCGTAAACATTGTCAGTAGTTTTCCGAGGAAAGCTCGGCTTCTTCCAGCGAAGGATTCCCATCCGAGCTCAAGAAGTATCTTCATAATACTGCCGCTTGTATAAGTGCGCTACCCTTTCATAGAACTCTTCCAGTCAACCCTACTCGAGTATTCACTTTTCCTGCAACTAACTTTATGTGATCGTTACGTTTCATTTCATCACCAACATTAAGACTGAACATTCAATAGATGTAACTCAGTCAGGCAGCGTACCACTAACAATATGTTCGAATACATCATAAATGTTTTCTCTGCCCACAAATTCGCCCAGTCTCTGCAGACATAGTTATCTGATAAGTGCCTCTAGTCCAAATATAAGTTTATTACAACAGGCATTGGTGCGTCCAACACTGTCCATATTACTTCCTCAACACACCTCGTACTATTTGAGTTCCGTGGCTTCCACTACTTTTTCACCCACTTAACCGTACAGTACCTCAAACTGCTGTTTGACTAGTGCGCCTTCAAGTTTTGTATGCAGAAGAAACCTCTTCGTATATTTCAGTTGCAGGTGAATGATTGTCCCATACGACTCATAGAAAATTGTCGCCATTGTCTGTGAGTAGATAGGTGATTCTGGTTGACAGTGAAACTTGCTAGAAGATTAAAACTGGCTGCCGGGCTGGGATTCGAGCCTGAGACGTTTGCCTTTCGCATACAAGTGCACTACCGACTTCAAAGCGCAACTCATGATTTTTGCTCACGGCACACCTCCTGATCAAATCCTGGGTCCGGACTGGTCGGTAGGCGGAGAAAGCATCGGCATTTGCGTGCTGCTTCGTAGGTCTGAAATGAAGCTCGTAGTTGTAAAGCGAAAGGAAAAGAGCCCAATGTTGAATATGATGTGCTGCTTTACCTGGTAACGACGCAGAAGGGCTGAATAAGGCAACCAATGGTTTGTGATTGGTGACCAGGTGGAATCTGGTACCATAGAGGAAAAATATGTACTTTCTTCTCAGCATATACAGTGACCAAAGCTTCTTTTTCTATCTGAGAGAACTTAGTCTGAGCAGGAGTCAGCGTTTCTGAGGCACAAGCAATAGGTTGATCGGAGCCATCGGGATATCTATGAGCCAGTACCGCCCCCAACTCGTACTGTGAAGCGTCCGACGTAAGGACCAGTTGGAGGCCTGGCTGGTTCGTCACTAAGCAGGGCGCAGAATTCAACGTGGTTTTCAGTGTGGAAAACTCGGTTTCACAAACTGGCAACCAGCGAAACTGAGTCCCTTTGAGCAGCAGCGCACACAACGGCTGCGAGATCGTCGCTGTCCCAGGCAAAACTCTATGGTAGTAGGTGACATTGCCTAGAAAAACCTGAAGTTCTTTGGCTGATGTAGGGCGTGGAAGGGACACAATAGCAGAAGCATGTTGATGCAGGGGTTTGAGACCCCCACGAGAAACTTCAAACCCAAGATAAACGATTGAAGGTTGAAAAAATTTACATTTTTCTAAATTTCACTTTAACCCGGCCGATTAGAGGACAGAAAAAAAGAGTACGATTTTATAAATGTTCCTCAGTAGAGGTACCGGAAAGTACTATGTCAACCAAATAGTTTGCACGACACATACAGTCGATGTAAGTTGTTCCAAAAAAACGTTGAAACATAGCGGGAGTGCTGGCGACTCCAAAAGGCAATCACAAGTACTGACAACTAACATAAGTATTTAAAGAGAGTTGTAAATAGGTATCCCACAAGTCAATTTTTGAGAAATACTGATCACATGTGAAAGAATTCGTCAGGGCGCGGTGTCGGGTATGTATCCACTATAGATTGTGCGTTCACAGAAACTTTAAAATCTCCACAGAAGCGCAACCGGTCCTACGATTTCTTTGCTGTAGCTAATGGAGTAGACCATTCACTTGATGCAATAGGCCGAAAACGCAGGATTTCATGTGGCGATCTAATTCTTCTTTGACTAGTTCCCTGAGTGTCAATGGAACCGGATGGGTCCGAAAAAAACGAGGCCGAGCAGAAGGTTTAGTAGTAATATGCACTTGAAAATTGTTGGCACACTTCTATCCAGGAGTTAAAAGAGGAAAACTGGCACTAAATTCACTTCATCTGAAATGGTGAAATCAAACAACTTAAAAGCATCTAATCCAAAAAGATTCTCCGGACGTGCGTTATCTACAACAAGAAATCTATGTGGCCGGACTACTGACTTGTGGGTCACTGGGGCAGAGAATTCGCCGAGAATAGCAATAATCTGTCTATTTGAATTTACTAATTTTCGTGAGACAGAAAGAAGCGGAGGGGAGCCTAACCTAAGTTCATATAAGTTTGTGAGTTTAACAAGGTTACCGCAGCTCCTGTATCCACTTACATGTGCAGAACTTTACGAAAAACTGTAACATCGAGGAAAAGCTTGCTTGGCGCAACAGAAATAGCCGTTACAGTGTTTACGTCCATATCTGCCCCACGATCGTTGTGCTGAAATTTTGCATTACAAACAGATGCAATGTGACCTTTTTTGTTGCAATTATGACAGGTAGCCCAGTGTTTTGGGCGATGTGGGCGCTCATGGTTAATGAAACAATAAGGACAGGACGGGAGCTTGGAGCGCGTACATTGCCGTTTACTGGCCTGTTTACTTTGATGGTGCGGTTGCTGCTGCGAGCGAGACCGGCCGCCTCGACGCAGTGATCGTGTGCGGACCGTTGAGACCATGTCTGCCCAATGGGAACCATACTGAAGAGCCAAAGAAATTGGTACACCTACCTGATACCGTGCAGGCTCCCCGCGAGCACCCACAAGTGCTGCAACATGACGTGGTATGAACTCGACTAATGTCTGAAGTAGTGCCGGAGGGAACACCATGAATCCTGCCGGGCTCTCCATAAATCAGTAAGAATACGACGGGGTGGAGATCTCTTCTGAACAGCAAGTTGCAAGACATCCCAGATATGCTCAATAATGTTCGTATCTGGGGAGTTTCGTGGCCAGCGGGACTATTTAAACTCACGAGAGTGTTCCTGGAGATGCTCTGCAGCAATTATGGACGTGTGGGGTGTGGCATTGTTCTGTTGCAATTGCCCAACTCCGTCGGAATGCACAACGGACGTGAATGGATGCAGGTGATCAGACAGGATGCTTACATACGTGTCACCTCTCAGAGTCGTACCTAGACTTGATCATGGATCTCATATCACTCCAACTCTACACGTCCCACACCAATACAGAACCTCCACCAGTTTGAACAGTCCTCTACCAACATGCAGGGTCCATGGATTCATGAGATTGTCTCCATACCCGTACACGTCCATCCGCCCGATGCAATTTGAAACGAGACTCCACCCACTAGGCAACATGTTTCCGCTCATCAACAGCCCAATATCGGTGTTGACTGGCCCAGGCGAGGCGTAGAGCTTTGTCTCGTACACGAGTGGGTCTTCGGCCCCCAAAGCCCATATCGATGATGTTTCTTTGAATAGTTCACTACGCTGACACTCATTGACGGCCCAGCAATTTGCGGAAGGGTTGCACTTCTACACTCCTGGAAATTGAAATAAGAACACCGTGAATTCATTGTCCCAGGAAGGGGAAACTTTATTGACACATTCCTGGGGTCAGATACATCACATGATCACACTGACAGAACCACAGGCACATAGACACAAGCAACAGAGCATGCACAATGTCGGCACTAGTACAGTGTATATCCACCTTTCGCAGCAATGCAGGCTGCTATTCTCCCATGGAGACGATCGTAGAGATTCTGGATGTAGTCCTGTGGAACGGCTTGCCATGCCATTTCCACCTGGCGCCTCAGTTGGACCAGCGTTCGTGCTGGACGTGCAGACCGCGTGAGACGACGCTTCATCCAGTCCCAAACATGCTCAATGGGGGACAGATCCGGAGATCTTGCTGGCCAGGGTAGTTGACTTACACCTTCTAGAGCACGTTGGGTGGCACGGGATACATGCGGACGTGCATTGTCCTGTTGGAACAGCAAGTTCCCTTGCCGGTCTAGGAACGGTAGAACGATGGGTTCGATGACCGTGCACTATTCAGTGTCCCCTCGACGATCACCAGTGGTGTACGGCCAGTGTAGGAGATCGCTCCCCACACCATGATGTCGGGTGTTGGCCCTGTGTGCCTCGGTCGTATGCAGTCCTGATTGTGGCGCTCACCTGCACGGCGCCAAACACGCATACGACCATCATTGGCACCAAGGCAGAAGCGACTCTCATCGCTGAAGACGACACGTCTCCATTCGTCCCTCCATTCACGCCTGTCGCGACACCACTGGAGGCGGGCTGCACGATGTTGGGGCGTGAGCGGAAGACGGCCTAACGGTGTGCGGGACCGTAGCCCAGCTTCATTGAGACGGTTGCGAATGGTCCTCGCCGATACCCCAGGAGCAACAGTGTCCCTAATTTGCTGGGAAGTGGCGGTGCGGTCCCCTACGGCACTGCGTAGGATCCTACGATCTTGGCGTGCATCCGTGCGTCGCTGCGGTCCGGTCCCAGGTCGACGGGCACGTGCACCTTCCGCCGACCACTGGCGACAACATCGATGTACTGTGGAGACCTCACGCCCCACGTGTTGAGCAATTCGGCGGTACGTCCACCCGGCCGCCCGCATGCCCACTATACGCCCTCGCTCAAAGTCCGTCAACTGTACATACGGTTCACGTCCACGCTGTCGCGGCATGCTACCAGTGTTAAAGACTGCGATGGATCTCCGTATGCCACGGCAAACTGGCTGACACTGACGGCGGCGGTGCACAAATGCTGCGCAGCTAGCGCCATTCGACGGCCAACACCGCGGTTCCTGGTGTGTCCGCTGTGCCGTGCGTGTGATCATTGCTTGTACAGCCCTCTCGCAGTGTCCGGAGCAAGTATGGTGGGTCTGACACACCGGTGTCAATGTGTTCTTTTTTCCATTTCCAGGAGTGTATTAAGTTGAACGATTCTCTTCAGTCGTCGTTGGTCCCGTTCCTGCAGGATTTTTTTCCGGCCGCAGCGATGTCGGAGATTTGACGTTTTACTGGATTTCTGATATTCGCGTGAAATGGTCGTACGGGAAAATCCCTACTGCATAGCTACCTCGGAAATGCTGTGCCCATCGCTTGTGGGCTGACTGCAACACCACGTTCAAACGCACTTAATCTTGATAATCTGCCATTGTAGCAGCAGTGACCGATCTAACAACTGCGTCAGACACTTGTTGTCTTATATAGGCGCTGCCGACCGTAGTGCCGTATTCCGCCTATTTACGTATTTCTTTATTTGAATACGCATGCCTGTACCAATTTCTTTGGCTATTCAGTGTATTTGAAGCCTATTGCGGAGAAGAGTGTTGGATTGCTGGTACCTCACACCGTGACTGAGGTTTGTTACCCGCAGCTAGCGACACCTCGAATGACTGTGCAATAGCTGAAACGTTGGAGTGGGATGGATTTTCACACTGGAGGGCATGCTCTCGCACCTCTCAGTATCCGGAACTGAACGAATGAAGGCGTCTCTCATGATCTGATCAGTATACGGCTCTCTGTGAGGTCAGCAACTTCTGTTCATCAGTGTAACTTAAAACAAATTCAATGTTCCAAATTTTACTTTTTTTTTTACTCGATGACTAGTTTCAGGCCGAGACCCATTTTTAAGTCATCGTAACATAGTCAAAAACGGTATTTCCGAAGAAGCGAAAACCATGTCAAAAATGTACAACGAACAGTTACAACGCATACAGATAACAGCAAAGGTATATCCGTTGTAACTCAGACTCATCTGGATACTGGTTATTAATTTTATCAGCGTTTCGTTCACCTTATGTCCCCGATGTAAACATAAATGTGTTTTTGGGAATCGGTTGTGCTCAGATCGCTACTCCAGTCTTTGTTTCACATCTTTTCCAGCAGTTCTGTATACAACTCAAGAGCATTATTGGGCTATACGAGATTGCTTTACTAGGTGGTCGAATGTATTTTCCTATCAGCACTACTCGTGGTGTCTTGTATTCGGTTATTTTGTCCCGAATATTCTTAAAAATACTACAAAGATGGTTCCTCCCTTTCTGCGTTCATGGAGGAGCATGCGGTAATGTGTATTGTCAGTTCCTAGGAAATTTCTTCTCCCAAATAATAAGGCTTTGTTGAGTTCCCTAACAGTAAAGCACGCGTTCAGAAATGGTCTCTTCCCTCGTCTGTTCAAGTGAGTCTGGGACAAAAGTTTCAATAAATCATCCCTTAATTTGTTGAGAAGCAGTGTTTGACTTTTACGTATTTTCACACGAAATTACCGTGACATAATCATTGCGTGTCTGTATGTGTGTCTGTCTGTTTGAAGCTGACGAGGATCACAGATGAGCCAGAAATTTTGCTCACAAGCCAGAACCATTGCTTATGCAGAATTTTTACTAATGAGGCTGAACTTTTGCTTAACTAAATATGTGTGTGGTTACCACTGATACAACATACCGTCCCTGCATCTAGCAACCGACATATGAGACATCGTTGTACCTGCAATGTATGACCTTCGGCGACTGTTAAAGGTCAAAGTGTGGCAGACTGCCCATAGCCGCAGTTCTCAAGCATGCAATACATTTCATGACAGTGTGAAATTTGGTGCATGACGCCTCCACGGTATTGGCAGGACTATATTTTGCATCGGATATGGCGTAATGTAAGTTGGCAATGTTGTACATGTTAAAATGGGATGAGCGCGGCCCTTTTACTACGTACAGGCTAGAAAAAAGCTAGTGCTAAGGATCATTGTACAAAATTAAAAATCATGGCACAAGATGATGACGATAGTGGTGAAGATAGAGAAATGGAATGCATTTGTTTGAGGTTTAAAAAGTGAATATTCCAATGCAATAAGACTAAGAAAGGAAGCAAAATTAACGCAGCATTTGTTTTGAAAGGGAAATAAATAGAGGAAGAAATAGTTTCTTGACTTCTGACACATTTAAGTTAATACAATTTTAAAAATCTATATTTAGAGAGAGATGTAGGAATTGTACACTTGACTGTATAGTGTATCTACGAGTTGTAGACACTTGTGAGAAGCGACACTTATGAGAAACTGGAATGTGGTGATGCTGAGGGACCGGCACAGGCTGTGTCGCAAATACTGCGCCACTACCTGCTCGGCCACTACCTGCTGCCGCTTGGTGTGACTGAGCGCTCGGCTTGTGCCGGCCCAGGCAGCTGCCGAGGGACATTCACACTCCTCCAGTGCAGCCAGGGTACGTTATTTCAGAATTTTTTCGGGAAAGGAAGATTAGCCTTAGTCAAATTAGAAATCGGAGCTGACTTTCCCCCCACGATATCATGTCAACCATTAGTTGCAGCACAGTTATGCGTTAGACCTTTTACATTGGAATTTTTGTTCTGATTAATCTTACATAGGGCATAATTTTCGCTCAATCTCATACTTAACGATGTATTTTACAGTAACTATAGAAACCAAAAATGTTCTCCATCTTTCAACCCTTCACCCAAAATTTTATACGATAGGAGTGGCAACCTTTTACCATATATTAAGAGGAGCCAACTAAAGAATTTGGTTCTCGGTA
The DNA here is from genome assembly GCF_023864345.2 of Schistocerca serialis cubense. Classification (NCBI taxonomy): domain Eukaryota; kingdom Metazoa; phylum Arthropoda; class Insecta; order Orthoptera; family Acrididae; genus Schistocerca; species Schistocerca serialis. Next base: position 611,666,735 of record NC_064641.1, on the reverse strand, counting down.
GAAACTTTTTTCTTTAATTGTTTCGAAATAAACCTCAGTTTTCCCGCACCACGCAGGGAAGTGTACTGAGGTCTAATGTGAGTCCTGCTAGCAATTAGCGTTAATGTAGGTTGATTTTTACAAGGAAGAAGACAGCAACCAGCCACTAATAAAACTGCTATTTATTTAAGTAAATAGCGCCGTAACCGGTTTCGAACTTACAAGTTCATCATCAGACGGCTGTTCACTGACGATTATGTAAAGTGTATCTTGCAAATCTCGTGAACAGCCGTCTGATGATGAACTAGTCAGTTCTAAACCGGTTACGGCGCTGTTTACTTAAATAAATAGCAGATTGGTAGTGGCTGGTTGCTGTCTTCTTCTTTGTAAGAATCAACCTGCATTGACTGTATACAGCCACGGTCTCACCATGTCAGTTTTAGACAAAATAGAATTAGCGTTAAGGAATGCAATTTATGTATTGAAACAAGATGTATTCATCGTACACTCAAACAGACATTGTTTCTAAAATTCTCTACACAAAAATGCTGATTGTGATTGTTAGAAAAACTATGACTTTTCAGAATTCATTAGTGAATCTTTTACAATTTGCAAGAGACATTTAGCCGACTTTGTGTCGTTTCCAGGGAACACGAGGAGGTCAGTCACCTCCCCCCCTCCCATTATATTTATTTACAATATGTACAGGATGATTATTTGTTTACAATTTTGACAATAGGACGATCGGCGTGAACTGAACTCCTTTTCAAAATTTACAAGTGTTGCTGTAGCTTCAGTCACTTTCATTTTATTGTAATTTCTGTGCATAGGCCACGCAAGTAAGAAATGATTTTATATTGCCATCAACTTGGAGTCTTGTAAGGACCTTACAAACAGTCTCATCTGTCTTAATTGCGGATTTCTTGCTTCTTTTCCCACCTAGATTTAAAACTAGTCGGTTAAATTGGTGCCCATTATATTCTGCGTCCTCTCTGAGAATTGTTACTAAGGAGCAAACATTTAGATGAACCTTCGAAATTAATGTATTTTCCTCCGATTCCATCCTTCCGAAACATTGTTGGTGCGGTGACGCCTTCCTGCGCAGTTCCATATATCCCTTGGCATGTCTTCATTATCCAGCCATTGTTCAACAAAATAGTCGTAAAAATCCGGAATTTTGCATTATCTGGCGTGCTCTCCTGAATGCATAGCGACCCATCATCTAACATGTCCAGGGGAATGTGAGCCAAAGCGGAACACAATCTTACGTGAAAACGAATTTCTTCGTTTTCCTTATAGGCAGCAACAAGGCCGCAATTCTGCACTTGCCTCCACAAGCACTGATTGAAATGTTAGTTGCAGCCATTAATCTTTGCATCAGGAAACAAATGTGTTACTGATTGGATGACTGCAGCTTTAAAATCCATCACGATAGCTATAGGATTCCATACAGGTACGTTGCTCTTAACAGCTGTGAAAAAGCGATCGTACGTTTCTCGCTTTTTATTGGGTAGCAAGGCGTACACGATTGGAACTGTGTTTGTTTCCTCCTCAGAACTAGAAATATCGGCACGAACAATAAATAACTGTACAAACTGCTTGCTCGAGCTTTTGAACGCTCCATCGACAAAGAACGAACTGCTGTCTCTTAAATACGATTTTTCCCTTTCGCTGGCGAACACCAATATCCTAGCATTTGGTCCTCTGTCGTCATCTGCAAGTATAAATTTGCTCCCATCGTTTATTAGCAAATGGTGTTCTTGCAGAAATATTCCTGCAGAATCGGTCGGATCTTGTGTAGATTCCATGCTTTTTTGCCTGATGCGTTGCAGCGATCGTTTTGCGCTCCTGTGTGACGGCAGTGATGTGACGATGTCGTATCCTTGACTGAACAGCGGCCCTACTTCTTCTGCGTAAACAGAAGAAATTGAACTAAGTTATTTCTGGTGGTTGGTCTTCACAGCAGTAGTGAACTGCGGTGCGCTACCTGTTTGGTGTCCCTGCAGACCGCCCGCTACTTGTTCGGCCAGGTGTCCTCGCAAATGTCGCTCCTCACAACTGTCGCACCTCACAAGTGTCCCAACCCGGTATCTACTGCGCAGTTATGGATTGAGACCGTAAGTTACGAATGATGAACAGTAGATTGTTATGACAACCGATGAGACGATAATATGCTGGCCAATTTAAGATTCATCAAAGCCGACATCTCTTCTGCGTCATTGTGCATCGGATACTACTATTATGATACAGAATAGTGTTTGGCAGTCAGAGACCAGAGAACTGAGATCTGAATTCCAAAATCTTCGTGGCGTACTTCAGAACTGACGCTGGCTATTTGAGTACCAAATCCGAGAACAAGACCACCCGTTCCACGTTGGAGACCATCTCGAGTGGGCTGTACTCGAGACCAGAACGATATCAGCTGTTGGTTGTTTCGGGAAAAGTTCTTGTTATTGGATATGTATTCCGTTTCGTTCGTTTTCATTCACCTGTTACTAAGTGAATTTCGGCAACGGCTCTTATCTGTTGACGTGTTACACTAAGAAGACTGTCTGACCAAAAGATGTGTTTACTTTGTATTGGCATGGAAGTAAACAAAATTCGCTAATACGAAAACAGAATTTAAATTTTTATGCAAACGGTAAATTGTTACCTGGAAAACTATCTTCGGTTTGCTCTCTTTCCGTGAAATTACTTTCTTTAGGTGACATGGTATCGCACATAATACGCGCAGACCCTGAACGAGGATTGGATACTGGTGAGTTTATAATGTCTTACTATCCACCACACCCCTAAATATAATTTGCTCTCACTCCCACATAACATACAACGGTTGCCTAGCATTTCAATAATAATAAGAGTAACACATACATTTTTTATAATATAACAGTCATGTTATGAGTAACTGTGTTTAATATAAGAATTTAAGGAAAGGTAAAAACCACTTGGTTAAAGGAAATTAGGCAGGGCTTACGAGAAATAAACCTCACCGAAGATACCATCAGAGAAAGCAAAGCCTTTAAAATCCTAGATCCAAATCATACATTGCTCTCACTCCCACATAACGTACCACGGTTGCCTAGCATTTTAATAATAATAAGACTAACACATAAATTTTTTTAAATATAAGTCATATTATAAGTAAATGTGTTTAATATAACAATTTAAGAAAAGGTGAAACTCACTTGGTTAAAGGAAATTAGACAGGGCTTACTAGAAATAAACGTCACCGAAGATACCACCAGAGAAAGCATAGCCTTTGAAATCCTAGATCCAAATCATACATTCGCAGAGAATGCTAAAAATACCACTAGGAAACAATGGACAGAGAAACGAAAGAAACAACATAGTGAATACATGAGCGATTTTGGAAAGAGAAGAGGGAACGGAAGTTGTTAGAACAAGCCAAAAATTTCAAATACACTCTCTAAGGGACATGACTAGGAAAGAAGAATAATAGTCACTGTTAACATTAAAAAATAACACACCACATTAGCACAACTTGCAAAAGACTGCAATTCAGAAAAATGTATCATTTTAAAAGAATTCTAGGTTTCGAGTAGTTGCCGTTTCATGCAGTTGTATTAAAAACTATAACAGCAACAACTTCTTACAACCTTGGCTACGTCGTTATTTATGCAATACAAGGTCGACGATTGCATTCAGCATTATCAGTCTTGCACTTCGCATTACGACTGTGAACAGAAATCTGCAGACTACGGCTGCGTGGGCGCGTAAATAGGGGGAGTCATTTTCCTTTCCGTCGTTTTCGTTTCCATCCGGTAGATTCAATCTGTCTGTTACTTATTTCGTGATGGATGGTCTTCTCCTTTCTGTCTAGTTTTACTCAACTTTCTGTGGTGTGCATGTTTTGCTTGTGGACTCACGAATCGTGTCGGGTTTCTTGCTTACAGCAAATGCGATCAGCATGTGAATGAACCCCTTTTCCTGGCTGAAATATTCTGTCTATGTGACCAGGCCCCAGACAAACAATTGAAAAGTATCCTGCGTTGAAACCAGCTTGTATTAGACTAAAATCCTTTGCCAGTTTTAGACTGTTTCCACGTAATATTTTTTAAAAATTAGCCAAGGAACTTGGAAATTATATATATAGAAATATAAGCGTTTTAGGTATAACATAAGAAATACATCAGTTGATCGGGAAAGAAGAAAGCACAAAAATGTTCAGTCAAATTCAGGAGCGCAGAAATACAAGTCAGTTAGAAATGAAATAAATAGGAAGTGCAGGGGAGCTAAGGCAAAATGGCTACATGGAAAATGAGAAGAAATTGAGAAAGAAATGACTGTCGGAAAGATTGACTCAGCGTATAGGAAAGTCGAAATAACCTACGGTGAAATTAAAAGCAAGGCCAATTACATTAAGCGTGCAATGGGATTCCACTGTTAAACGCAGTGGAAAGAGTACTTTGAAGGCCTTTGTGACGGGAGGACTTATCCGATGACGTGCTAAAGAAGATAAAGAAGTCGATACGGAAGAAATAGGGGATCCAGTAGGAGAATCAGAATTTAAAAGGGCTTTGGAAGACTTTAGATCAAATAAGGCAGAAGGGATAGATAAAATTCAACCGGAAGATATAAAGTCATTGGGGTAAGTGACAATAAAACGACAATTCATGTTGATGATTATAATGTAGGACATTAGCAATACATAGTCAGACTTTCGGAATGACAGCATCCACATAATTTCGACAAGCGCGAGAATCATCGGACAATCAACTTAACGAATCATGCAGCCACATCGCTGACGAGAATGATAAACAGGAGAAAAGAAGATTCATGGTCTGTTAGATGATGATCAGTTTGGATTTAGGAACGGTAAAGAGACCAGAAATTTTTGGTAAGATTTAATGGGACCAAACAGCTGAGGTCATCGGTCCCTAAGCTCACAGACTATTTAGTCTAACTTAAACTTACTTAGGCTAGGCACAACATACACACTCATGCCCGAGGGAGGACTCGAACCTCCGACGGGGGCAGCCACGAGAACCTTGACAAGGCGCCCTAGACCGCGCGGCTACCCTGCGCGGCTTAAGACACCAGAGAGCAGTTCTTACGTTGCGGTTGATAATGTAAGCACGACTGAAGAAAAATCAAGACGCTTTCGCAGGATTGCCGGCCGGAGTGGCCGAGCGGTTCTAGGCGCTACAGTCTGGAAACGCGCGACCGCTACGGTCGCAGGTTCGAATCCTGCCTCGGGCATGGGTGTGTGTGTGTGTGTGTGTGTGTGTGTGTGTGTGTGTGTGTGTGTGTGTGATGTCCTTAGGTTAGTTAGGTTTAAGTAGTTCTAAGTTCTAGGGGACTGATGACGTCAGAAGTAAAGTCCCATAGCGCTCAGAGCCTTTTGAACCATTTTTTTGAGAAAGCTTTCGACACTTAAAAATGGTGCAATATGGTCGAAATTCCGAGGATAATTGGGGTAAGCTATCGGGAAAACATAGATACAGATCGAAGAAGTGACGGGTTGGCTGAAGCGAACGTACGATACCTCTATGCTGCAATCGTAAAAGTTGTTAGTTCGATTCCATGTGGTTCTGGAGAACATTTTCTATTTCCGACTCTGCCGATGACTGTTTAACAGTCGCATTCTTCCTCTTCTGCACCTCGAATCTCCCTTCACAACAATTAGCACGCCCCATGACCACTGTACTGTGCACTGCGGATCAGATGTAGTTCTTACAGAAGGAGTGTGACGAATACCCTGCTGCCTCAGCGAGTGACACCTGAGACGCGTCGAAGAGAGCGCAGGAGGAGAACTCGGACAAGTTTCTGACGGTCGCCGCAGCTGGGAGTTTCAGATTTCGGGCCCTGTGCGCGGTCTTCCAGACGGAAATATGGGATTACTGCGGGGCGCAGAATAATTTCGGCGAGATAGAGGACGATTTTAATTCTTTTTTTTTTCCCTTTCTCGGCGGCCCAGGCGGTGAGAGAGAGGGGCGGCCGGCGCCTTTATCCTGGGCTCAGCCGCGGCACAGCAACACCACCCCTACCTACCCCCTTCCGCTACCCCGCACCACCACCGACAGCCCCTTTCTTGCCGGCAGCGAAAGGAATTGTGGGAAATTTGACCAGCTGACGGACACGAGAGGGGGCGTGTGGCAGGGCGGTGGGAAGAGCGCTGTCCGACGCCGCGTCTGGATAACATTGATCAGATTACCTCGCCCGCCGCCCCGGCACCTCGCGTATAAATTTTGGATGAGAATAGAAAATTACGACGCCAGGCGGAGAGGAAATAATAAATGTAAGAGTTACGGACGCGCGGAACCGTTGCCGAATGCGGTGCTCCGTCCGCAGGAGGCTGCCGGATGGGAGCGTGGGCTCCCACATTATTCATGTAACACGGCCATTACCCGCGGCGGCGTCGACGCCACTCGCCTCATTAAGTGCCAATACGGGGCGAAACGCGATTTCCAGATTTATTGCCACGGTGATGTAGCGAACTGAACTAGTCTTCAGGACGGGGTGAATATGTTCTCCGTTCAAATGACGATTAGCAGATTAAATACGTGATCAATCAAAATACGCAAATATTTATACTCCGTCACTTTATTTATGTCCTTCCTCAGCATTTTGGATAGTGTCACCTCCATAAACAGGAGATTTCGTTTAAAAACTAAAATAAAATAGGCCGGCCGCTGTGGCCGAGCGGTTCTAGGCGCTTCAGTCTGGAACTGCGCGACCGCTACGGTCGCAGGTTCGAATCCTACCTCTGGCATGGATGTGTGTGATATCCTTAGGTTAGTTAGGTTCAAGTAGTTCTAAGATCTAGGGGACTGATGACCTCAAATGTTAAGTCCCATAGTGCTCTGAGCCATGTTGTTGTTGTTGTCTTCAGTCCTGAGACTGGTTTGATGCAACTCTCCATGCTACTCTATCCTGTCTTCATCTCCCAGTACTTACTGCAACCTACATCCTTCTGAATCTGCTTAGTGTATTCATCTCTTGGTCTCCCTCTACGATTTTTACCCTCCACGCTGCCCTCCAATGCTAAATTTGTGATCCCTTGATGTCTCAGAACATGTCCTACCAACCGGTCCCTTCTTCTTGTCAAGTTGTGCCACAAACTCCTCTTCTCCCCAATTCTATTCAATACCTCCTCATTAGTTATCTGATCTACCCATCTAATCTTCAGCATTCTTCTGTAGCACCACATTTCGAAAGCTTCTATTCTCTTCTTGTCCAAAGTATTTATTGTCCACGTTTCACTTCCATACATGGCTACACTTCATACAAATACTTTCAGAAACGACTTCCTGACACTTAAATCTATACTCGATGTTAACAAATTTCTCTTCTTCAGAAACGCTTTCCTTCCCATTGCCAGTCTACATTTTATATCTTCTCTACTTTGACCATCGTCAGTTATTTTGTTCCCCAAATAGCAAAACTCCTTTACTACTTTAATTGTCTCATTTCCTAATCTAATTCCCTCAGCATCACCCGACTTAATTCGACTACATTCCATTATCCTCGTTTTGCTTTTGTTGATATTCATCTTATATCCTCCTTTCAAGACACTGTCCATTCCGTTCAACTGCTCTTCCAAGTCCTTTGCTGTCTCTGACAGAATTTTAATGTCATCGGCGAACCTCAACGTTTTTATTTCTTCTCCATGGACTTTAATACCTACTCCGAATGTTTCTTTTGTTTCGTTTACTACTTGCTCAATATACAGATAGAATAACATCGGGGACAGGCTACAACCCTGTCTCACTCCCTTTCCAACCGCTGCTTCCCTTTCATGCCCCTCGACTCTTATAACTGCCATCTGGTTTCTGTACAAATTGTAAATAGCCTTTCGCTTCCTGTATTTTACCCCTGCCACCTTCATTTGAGCCATTTTTAACATAAAATACAGCGCTGAACAGAATGAGGGTGTCACTTTTTTGAAACCCCGTAATTGTCTCCGACTACGATGTAAAAGAGGAGGACCGATGTACTGAGCATAAACGGCACACACGGTTACAGCAGCCAAGCAGATGTGGTATTGCCGAACATTGCTTGTATACTGGTCAACCCATGTTATATAATAACACCGAGATATTGGCACGCACGTCCAGCGATTGGGACAGTGTTATTAAGGAGGCAGTTGAGCAACCTTGTTAACAGGGATGGAGGTTTTGTTTGAACTCTGTTTGGAATCCGGCTCTCTCCCTCGTCAAAAAATAGAAGGACAGAGTCAATGCTACCTCACCTGCGAGTTCGTAGTATCACTATCGATATCTCTTACTTTGGTCATCGTTAGTGGCACTAGTGTTCAGTGTGTGTGTTATCTTTCCTGCATGAGTCCGAGAACCGAGGTTTTAAATTTGCGTGTACGTCGCCTGTCCGTTGCAGTTTGCCTTGAAAATGGCGCGGTGTTCTCCCGCCGAAATATCGGCGGTCGCGAAAGTGTTACCTGGCTGAATTTCCGGAAGTTATTTGAAAATAAGATGTAAAAGTTATAAATTTGGATCAAAAGCGCATACAGCTTTCATCTGTAATACTGAAAAGGCATGGCGCCCTCGACGGCGATTCAAACAGCAAAGTGTTGCCTAATTCGAAAAAATGACCGGAGCTCAGATGTTCGTGTGAGATGTACGGAGTGTTAATGATGTCGCATTGGCACCAAATTTTACCACAACTCTTTCCCACGCCCCCAAGGACTTCTCACGCCCTCTCTTACACAACTTTCACCCCTTATTTTGACGGCTCTCCGATGGATATCACAAGAGCGACACCCGGCGTTGATATCAAATGGCTCTGAGCACTATGGGACTTAACATCTGAGGTCATCAGTTTCCTAGACTTAGAACTACTTAAACCTAACTAAGGATATCACACACATCCATGCCCGAGGCAGGACTCGAACCTGCGACCGCAGCAGCAGCGCGGTTGCGGGCTGAAGAGCCTAGAACCGCTTGGCCGGCAGGCGTTGATATCACTCGGATTTTCTATGAATGACTGAGGAAAACGTTTCAGACATACAGCCGCTCAGAACCGACATGAAGAGGCCTCAGGGGGTGGCAAAAATGGTGTCAACGAAACCACCCCTTCCCTCTGGGAGTTGATTTCTGCACATTTCCCGGTCTAAAACGACAGTTTGCAGTGTACTGAGCACCAGGACCACGTCTTGTCAACCTTGGAAGCTCCTGACCCCTCATATCCCTCTCCTCCCAGACGACTCAACACTTCTCTTAGAACATCATGGACCAGCAAACACGCTGAAATAATTACACTCTTTTGCTGTGATGTACGTGATGGAACAACAAGGGACTGTTCAAACCCATTAGAGGAAATCTGAGTATAATCCGAAGCAGCGGAAGGCACTTACGTTAGTTAGGTTTAAGTAGTTCTAGATCTAGGGGACTGATGACCTCAGATGTTAAGTCCCATAGTGCTTTTTCAGTTCTGCTGTTTCGCTCCTCCTGTGGCAGGGGTACGATATTCACACAAGTGTGCATAAAAATACAAAGGGTCCCTCTTAGATATACCTCACCAAGTTCAGCAACACCTTCGGTGCCATCATCCCAACCACCTTTGTTGAGCGCGAGAAGTGTCTGTACAGGTACGTTTTAAAAGTGCTTATCAAAGGTGGGCAGGTAGAATAGAGGGTGTTGCTGGATTGGCTGGTCTTAGAGGGACCCTTCGCCATTTTATTCACGAATGTGTCAATGTTACACCTGTGATCATGCTAAAGGAGGCCGCAAAACAGCAGCGCTGAAAAAGCATAAGCAAACTTTGCTGCTTCGGATAACGTTCAAATTTCGTCGAATTGCTTTCAACGGTTCTAATGGTTCCACCCTGTACACCAGAGCAAAAATTGCAGTCGCATTACACTCCAAAAGGTTGCCGTCATGTTGTAGTGGGTTGCAGGTCTATGATTTCCTTAGAGATGGGTTGAAATGTTCGAGGGAGTGGGGATTGGGGGGCTGAGGTGTCAGCGTGAAATGTGCGGGAATCAACGCCCAAAGAAAAGGGGTGGTTTCACTGAGAAGCTTTTTGCGACCCCCTGACGTCTTTTTGTGCCGCTTCTGAGCGGTAGTGTGCCAGAAATGTTTTCCTTTCCCACACATAAGAAACTGCGTGATTTCAACAATCGTAGAGGCGTAAAAAAAAGGATGAAATTTGTGTTAGAGGGCGTGTGGTTACCTTCTCATTGTGTGACACGTCCATAGTGATGTGGGCCAGATTTGTGGTCAAATTTGGCGCCATTCAATCATACAACCAGCATGAACTTCTGATCTCTGGGATTTTTTTCTCATGTATCCTCATCCCTAGGGTGAAGCAGTACGCCATCCTTTTGTATTCTTACAGAGGGAGGTTGTAGCCCCCTTTGAGATAAATTTCAAACTTCTACTTCGCAACAGGAGACAGTTACGTGACTTAGAAAATGTGACTCTTTAACTGTGTAGATATAGTGAGGAGGATATTATGATGTTGGTATGAAGTACAGGATTTCTGGCCATGTGAGTGTAGTGTTATAAATTGAAAATCAAACAGGGGCTACGTTGACTTTGGACTAATAATGAATAAGAAAAAGGGAATGTAGCTAATCTACTAGTAAATGCATTATCATAACCATAACAGACAAAAAGTATTACAAGTCTATTAGCCTTCTAGCTCCGCAGATTAAAAAGAGATGTAAAAAACAGCGTGATGAGATGAAAGAAATTATTCAGTTCACAAGAAGAGACGAAAAGGTAACTTTACTAGGAGACTGGAAGTCGATAGTAGGAAAACGAAGAGAAAAAATAGTAGAAAAATATGGACTGCAGGAAAGGAATGTAAGAGGAAGCAGCCTACAGAATTCTGTACAGAGCATAATTTAACCGATGCAGACACTGAAGTTAAGAATTAGGAAAAACTGTTGTATACGTGGAACAGACCTGGAGACACTGGAAGGTTCTACATCGGTTATACAGTGAAGCGCCAAAGAAACTGGTATACGTATATGTATTCAAATACAGAGATATGTAAACAGGAAGAATACGGCGCTGCGCAACGACTATATAAAAAAACAAATGTCAGGCGCAGCTGTTAGATCGGTTACAGCTGCTACAATACCAGGTCATCAAGATGTAAGAGAGTTTGAATGTGGTCTTACAGTCGGCGCAGGAGCGATGGGGCACGATATCTCCGAGGTGGCGATGAAGTGGGGATCTTCCCGTGCGACCATTTCTAGAGTGTACCGTGTATATCAGGAATCCGCTAAAGCATTATATCTCCGACATCGCTGCGGCCGGAAATAGATCCTGCAAGAAAGGAACCGAAGAGTGTCGTCCAAAGTGACAGAGTGCAACCCTTCCCCAAATTGCTGCAGTTTCAATGCTGGGCCATCATGAAGTGTCGGCGTGTGAACCATTCAACTAAACATCATCGATGTGGGCTTTCGGAGCCGAAGGCCCATTCGTGTACCCTTCATGACTGCACGACACAAAGCTTTACGCTTCGCCTGGGCCCGTCACCACCGACTGTTGATGACTGGAAACATGTTGCCTGGTTGGACGAGTTTCACTTCAAATTGTATCGATCAGATGGACGTGTACGGATGTGGAGACAACCTCATGAACCCATGGAGTGTTCTAGCTGTTGGAGGCTCTGTAGTGGTGCGGGAAGTGTACATTTGGAATGATATGGGCCCCCTGATGTGCATAGATACAACTGTGACGGTTGATACGTGGAATTCCAACTGGACAATGCGACACCCCACACGTTCAGATTACTACAGAGTGGCTCCAGGAACATTCTTCTGAGTTTAAACTCTTCCGCTGGCCACCAGACTCCAAAGACATGAACATTATTGAGCATACCTGGGATGCGTTGCAAACTGCGGTTCAGAGGAGATTTCCACCCCCCCCCCCCCCTACTCTTACGGATTTATGGACAGCGCTGCAGGATTCATGGTGTCAGTTCCCTCCAGCCCTACTTGAGACATTAGTCGAGACCATGCCACGTCGTGTGACGGCATTTCTGGGTGCTAGCGGTGGCCCTTCACGATATTAGGCAGGCGAAGCAATTTCTTTGGCTCCTCAGTGTATAATGGTAGGACCGAAACTTAGAATACGCATATTAAACGGTAAAACATTTTCATGAGCAAATGTAGACCATGGTCGTAATTTGTGAGTAATGGAATCCAGATTAAAACTGAAGAAATTATAGAAAGGTCGGGAATTGAAGAAACAGATCCTGCATAAGCTGAAAAAAATCAGAGAATGTTGAGAGAATAAAGAGAATGTTACGCCAAGACTAAGAAGCAGGACAAAGAAGGGCGAAATACAATAAAAAACGAATGGATCGCTTTGAGAGGTGAAATAGTGGATTAACTAGAGCTACAACTGGGGAAAATGACAACACACAGTAGAAACCTTTTGATAACCCATGATATTTAATTTAATTAACGAAAGGTGAAAATATAAAAACTGCGGCAAATCCAGAAGGAGGTGGAATACAAACGTCTAAAAAAGGAAATTTACAGAAGATTCAACGTGGCAACGTAACAGTTAGTGAAGAAACGTAAAATTGCAGAAGCATGCATGACTGTAGAGAAAATAAATGCTATATAGGAAAATCAGGCGATGCAGAGATAATATCTTACGATATAAGACACTAAGAGCAGCGGAAGAGTTTTGCCTTTTCTGTAGCAAAACAGCTGGCAGTGACACAGGTAAAGATGATATAAAATGCAGTCTGGTGATGGCAAAGAACTATTTTCTGGGAAAGTCAAACAATATAAATTTCACTACTCTCAGAAATTGTACAGATCGTAGCTTTATATGAGAGTGAAACATGGTCGATTGTAACATTTCTGGTACTTGGAGCCATAAGATATATTATCACGTTTCAAATCTCAATTGAGCGATGATTAGCTGACGCAGTTTGTCAAAAAGTGGAGTGAAGCAGGAAGGACAAATGCCACTATACAGGTACGCTGTGTGGGAAACTGCGCCAACTGAATAGATTTGGGTTTCATTAGCTACTGCAGTAAAAGATGGTTTACCCTCTGGCCTGCGCGGATAAACTCTTATTTTCGTTGATTTATTATAGCTGAGAAACCTGGTATTGTCTGGGTATTCATTTTGCTAACATCCTATTAGAAACTAAAGCAAAGAACTGTGTTTGTAGTAAATTATGGAAAAAATATTCATTTTTCGTAATCATGAAAACACCTTTTAAATCGACACGCAGGTCACCGAAGTGGCGTCAACTCGAAAGACTTGCTCCAGGCGACCGGTCTAACCGTCGGGAAGCCCTAGCCACACAGCATTTCCAATACCTTTGAAATTATGAAACAGTCCTATAAGGAAATATGCGTAACGTATAAATGTATAAATACAGTATCCAGATTAATAAACACAATGCCAGACAGTTTCTGTATGCTGGGCGCAACTGCTTTTATGTCTACAACGCGATTTTGCAAACGTCTCTATGGAAACGCCTCTTCATAGCTCCATAGACGGCTGCTGTTTTCGCCAAGGCCCTATAGCCTTCTGCATTTCGCACTTGAAAGCTGTCAAAATCATTGCCAGGTGCCAGGGATTTCCTCTACTGTACGAGTCTTAGTAGTAAAGAATAAATGCACTAAAACTTCATAGACGATGCGGCATTTTTTCACGTATCTCAGCGTTTACGGCGCCATATCTCATGGACGATGTGTCGCACGTTGATGTATTTCTGTAGGTACAGTCAGCGCCATATGTGGATACTGTCTGTGAAATATGTTGTGAATAAAGGTAGTCGTAAAGAAGCAATAAATTTAAACATCATACACGATGCGGCAGTTTTTCACGAAACTTACTATTTATGACATAGTATCTCTTGAACTATGTTAGGTAGGTGATTCTCACCTCCACAGCGATTGTTGCCTGACAGTAAAGAGTTTAATTGAAATCGCTCCAGTGGTTTAGGAAGGAGTATAGAGCGTACACACACACACACACACACACACACATCAATTTTTATAATACGTATGGGTTATTAAAATAACATTCAGTTTCGGTTTGTAATAATCGAAAAATCTCCTAATGCTGTGCTATCATTACATAGCCAAAACATAAATTTAATCTAACTTAAGAAAATATTTAAGTTACTAGGATCAGTCGTATCACTCTGTGTCTTTGGCTTCGTGCCGAATGACCGATTAACCGGTTAGCGAAATAGTTAGCTCCAAACAGTTTAGTTTTTAGTCGAGGGTGTATTAAAAAATGAAAATGCTGGCATCCCTGTAAACTTGGGAATTTATTTATTTATTTATTTGCTCTACATTTACAAGGCGAATACTAAAAAAGAGATTACACTATAAAGGCCGGGCGGAGTGGCTCTGTGGTTCTAGGCGCTACAGTCTGGAGCCGAGCTACCGCTACGGTCGCAGATTCGAATCCTGCCTCGGGCATGGATGTGTGTGATGTCCTTAGGTTAGTTAGGTTTAATTAGTTCTAAGTTCTAGGCGACTGATGACCTCAGAAGTTAAGTCGCATAGTGCTCAGAGCCATTACACCATAAAATAAAATACATTCAGCAATACATAATACAAAATTTTACGCAATAAAACTGTTTTTATTTATCCAGTCGCTGGTATTCTCAGTGATTTTATGTATGTCTTCAAATTAAACAGTAAAGCCATGCACAGTGCACTCGATCAGGTAGTCCACTGATTAGTTGAGTCCACACTCCACTGAGGACGGTTGGAGATGCCCCATGTTGTCTTCATCTCTCCACGTCTTCTGTCGCCTGTCCATACACGATTTAGGGTAGTCCATAGTCTTGTCAAAATGTTAAAGCCCTCTATTGATATGTTTGGATCATCGACCGGGATTCTGTTCTTGACTTTGTTTCTACTCCACAGTCTTTTCTTTTCGGAATTTGTTATTTCAGTAAGAGAAAGGCTTAGCTCGTTTTTTGGTAGTTCCATTAAAGCGTCACAGCTAAAGCAACGGACTTAAGATATGTGTGATACCTCTGTGAAGGGATGACGACATCGCCTGAAGACACCAGGCTGGTGGACTATCTAGAAATTCTGTGTACTGCTGTGACGCGATAGTAAACAATTAGGCCGCTAACATGCCTTGCTGCTGTAGTACAAAGAGAGAGAGTTACGTGTCACCTGTGGTAACACAGAGAATTGAATTGCACTCTCTCCGATGGGTGACTTTTACGTCGTATACGATTGCCACGGATACTTAGATTTTTGCCAAAATCGGTCCTTATTAGCATAATCTGTTAGCACCACACAAAAGCAGTCGCAAAAAACACTCAGCATCGTCTTGCCCGATCGTGGTTGCCTTTTTGGCCAGAGTAAATCCACGTGTTCCACTACTTGCTTTACTCACTTGTCTCAGGGCCATACTGACACCAAACACTCGCCCATGGTTATAAGGCTGCGAAAGAAGATATCCGGACTGGCCTGATACAGCTGCATCATGCCAGCTGCTGCCTCTACTTTGCGGTATGTCTGAATGAACGTGAGCAGTCGAAGAATTCAGCGGGTGGCGACCTCTGCCGTGTGGAAAATGGATTACTACGTGTTGAAATCTGATTAGTTGGTTGGTTGGTTTTGGGGAAGGAGACCAGACAGCGTGGTCATCGGTCTCATCCGATTGGGGAAGGATGGGGAAGGAAGTCGGCCGTGCCCTTTCAGAGGAACCATCTCGGCATTTGCGTGGAGTGATTTAGGGAAATCACGGAAAACCTAAATCAGGATGGCCGGACGCGGGATTGAACCGTCGTCCTCCCGAATGCGAGTCCAGTGTCTTACCACTGCGCCACCTCGCTCGGTATTGAAATCTGATTCTCGACTGATTTTCACTTTTTGCACTACCACGTCGATTGTGATACGCCACTCTTGGATCATCGGGACCTCCATTTTTCTGATTCCTGGTTTATCGCAGAGAGATGGTCCGCTAGTTCCTTCTTCGGTATTTCAGTTATACAGGGTGATTCAAAAAGAATACCACAACTTTAGGAATTTAAAACTCTGCAACGACAAAAGGCAGAGCTAAGCACTATCTGTCGGCGAATTAAGGGAGCTATAAAGTTTCATTTAGTTGTACATTTGTTCGCTTGAGGCGCTGTTGACTAGGCGTCAGCGTCAGTTGATGCTAAGATGGCGACCGCTCAACAGAAAGCTTTTTGTGTTATTGAGTACGGCAGAAGTGAATCGACGACAGTTGTTCAGCGTACATTTCGAACGAAGTATGGTGTTAATCCTCCTGATAGGTGGTGTATTAAACGTTGGTATAAAAAGTTTACAGAGAATGGGTGTTTGTGCAAAGGGAAAAGTTCTGGACGGCCGAGAACGAGTGATGAAAATGTAGCACGCATCCAGCAAGCATTTGTTTGCAGCCCAGGAAAATCGACTCGCAGAGCTAGCAGAGAGCTGCAAATTCCACAATCAACTGTATGGAGAGTCCTACGAAAAAGGTTAGTTATGAAACCTTATCGTCTGAAATTGGTTCAAGCACTGTCTGCAGCTGATAAGATTAAAAGAATCGATTTCTGTGATTTTATCCTTGCTCAAATGGAAACCGATGAATCTTTCGTTTCAAAGATTGTGTTTAGTGATGAAGCAACTTTCCACACTAACGGGAAAGTCAACCGTCACAATGTCTGTATATGGGGCACTGAGAATCCGCGGGAAACAACTCGGTATGAACGTGACTCGCCTAAGGTGAACGTTTTCTGTGCCATTTCAGCCAATAAAGTTTTTGGTCCCTTTTTCTTCGAAGGTGCTACTGTAACTGGACTACAGTATCTGGAGATGTTAGAGAATTGGCTGTTCCCTCAGCTCGAACAAGAAGCACAACAATTCATATTTCAGCAGGATGGAGCGCCACCGCATTGGCACTTATCTGTCCGTAACTACCTGAACGTCAACTACCCGAGGCGATGGATCTGCCGCCAGGCAGCCTGTGACAGAGCACTTCATCACTGGCCTCCAAGAAGCCCTGATCTTACCCCTGCGATTTTTTCTTATGGGGGTATGTTAAGGATATGGTGTTTCGGCCACCTCTCCCAGCCACCATTGATGATTTGAAACGAGAAATAACAGCAGCTATCCGAACTGATATGCTACAGAGAGTGTGGAACGAGTTGGAGTAACGGGTTGATATTGCTCGTGTGTCTGGAGGGGGCCATATTGAACATCTCTGAACTTGTTTTTGAGTGAAAAAAAACCTTTTTAAATACTCTTTGTAATGAGGTATAACAGAAGGTTATATTATGTTTCTTTCATTAAATACACATTTTTAAAGTTGTGGTATTCTTTTTGTATCGCCCTGTATAATCCTATTGTAAGCGTTTTTACCACCTAAAGTCCTAAACACTTTGTCATATGATACTGCACAGTTGCCAATTCATCACAGATTGTTGCACTTCTGTTCCCATTAAAATGCAGAAAACGTATTACCTAATGACCAATGCAGCGATGGATCGCAAAGTTGTATTTTGGGTCATCAAGCGCACGCTGCGGTACTGTCCCTCAGCTCCTCTCCCTTCTGTCTCTTTATCCATCTCCTCCTCCCCTTCTCTCCATTCATCTCCTCTCCGCCTCTCTCTCCATCGCCTGCCCTCCGCTCTCTCTGCCTATCCCCTTCCCCTACCTTTCTCTTCCATCTCCTCCTCCCCCTCTCTCTGTCCATCTCTTCCTCTCCACTGTCCATACCCTCCTCCACCCTGTCCACCCTGCTTAGCTGAATGGTAACGTGCTTGCATTCCATGCAGCGGGCCCTGGTACGATTCCCGGCCAGGTTGGTGATTTTCTCCGCTCATGGACTTTGTGTTATTTTGTCCACATCATCATTTCATCCTTATCACCGGCACTCAAGTCGCCCAGTGTGGCGTCTGGTGAAATAAGAGTTGCACTGGCCGGCCGGAGTGGCCGAGCGGTTCTAGGCTCTACAGTCTGGAACCGCGTCACCGCTACCGTCTCAGGTTCGAATCCTGCCTCGGGCATGGATGTGTGTGATGTCCTTAGGTTAGTTAGGTTTAAGTAGTTCTAAGTTCTACGGAACTGATGACCTCAGAAGTTAAGTCCCATAGTGCTCAGAACCATCTGAACCATTTTTTGAAGACTTGCACTCGACGGCCGAATTTTCCCGATGGGGCCTCTCTGCCAACAATGCCGTGCGCTCATTTAATTTTCACCACCCCCTCCGTCTCTCCATTTTTTTTTCCTCCCCAGTCTTTTCTGTCCGTCACCTCCACCTCAGTAGGAGTTTGATCACACTTACACCCACAGTATTCTGTTCCAGAGAGTAAGTAACACGTGTACCGAGTTTTGTTAAAATCGATGAAAGCTGTAGAAGGAGTATTTTACCCGCAGGTTTATTTATTTATTTATTTATTTCCTTATAGGACTGAGGGAGGGGGAGGGGCGGGATGGCAGCAGCGTAATATGCCGCTCTGCAGCGTACAGAAAAGTTAAAAACAGTATTAGGAGATATCAAAACAATAAAAGCAGGTGATAAATTGGTGACTGTGTAAATCTGGAAACATAGCGAAGAAAATATAAAAACAAAGGGTCGGTGATTCGGTTTACTCGTGGACGCACATGTTATATACAGGGTGTTCGGAAAGTCCCGTTACAAACTTCTAGACCTTGTAGAAGGGAGTGAGTATATAATAATATTTTGAGTAGGAACCAATTTTCGGAAAAGTACCGTTACCGTGCTATAGCCATTTGAAAACATGACTGCTAGGTAGGTATACTACGTGATCAAAAGTATCCGAACACCCCAAAAACATACGTTTTCCATATTAGGTGCATTGCGCTGCCACCTACTGCCAGGTACCCAGTATCAGCGGCCTCAGTAGCCATTAGGCATCATGAGAGAGCAGAATGGGGCGCTCCGCGGAACTCGCGGACTTCGAACGTAGCGAGGTGATGGGGTATAACTTGTGTCATAAGTCTGTACGGGAAGTTTCCAGACTCCTGAACAACCCTAGGTCCACTGTTTTCGATGTGATAGTGAAATGGAAACCTGAAGGGACACGTACAGCATAAAAGCGTACAGTCCGACCTCGTCTGTTGACTGACAGAGACCGCCGACAGTTGAAGAGGTTCGTAATGTGTAATAGACAGGCATCTATCCAAGCAATCACACAGGAATTCCAAACTGCATCAGTATCCACTGCAAGTACTATGACACTTAGGCGGGAGGTGAGAAAACATGGATTTCATGGTCGAGCGGCTGCTCATAAGTCACACACCACGTCGGTAAATGCCAAATGACGCCTCGCTTGGTGTAAGGAGCGTAAACATTTGACGACTGAACAGTGGAAAAACGTTGTGGGGAGTGACTAATGACGGTACACAATGTGACGATCCGATGGCGAATGCCCGGTGAACGTCATCTGTCAGCGTATGTAGTGCCAACACTAAATTTGGAGGCGGTGGTGTTATAGTGCGGTCGGGTTTTTCATTGAGGGGGCTTGCACCCCTTGTAGTTTTGCGTGGCATTATCACAGCACAGGCCTACATTGCTTCCCACTGTTGGAGAGCATTTCGAGGATGGCGATTGCATCTTTCAACAAGATCGAGCAGCTGTTCATATTGCACGGATTGCGGCGGAGTGGTTACACGACAATAACATACCTGTAATGGACTAAATGGTTCAAATGGCTCTGAGCACTATGGGACTTAACATCTGAGGTCATCAGTCCCCTAGAACTTAGAACTACTTAAACCTAACTAACCTAAGGACATTACACACATCCATGCCCGAGGCAGGATTCGAACCTGCGACCATAGCAGTCGCGCGGTTCCAGACTGTAGCGCCTAGAACCGCTCGGCCACACCGGCCGGCTTGTAATGGACTGTATGAAACAGAGTAGTCATAGCGGGGGACGGTTACGTCGTATCGGCTGATGTCATTTGACGTCTGTCCTCCCTCCCTGACCTGGCTCTAGCCTAATTCAAGTGTAGTGTTAGAGTAACTTGAATAAGTACTCGTTTGCAGAATACACAGATGTGATCCTTCTGAATGGCAAAGCTCACGGTAATGGAAGAGCTGCTTTTCACCTTTATGAAGATCGTTCTCCACAACGTCCGACTCCATCGCATACCCTTTTCGCCACAATTACGCAACAACTTCACCGCCAGCAAGCGTGACCGTGGTGCTCCAGGGGGACACCGCACACCCAAATTAGAAGAGGCTGTACTTCATCACATTGAAGAGAACCCATCGACGAGTATTGGCTATTAACGAGTGGAATGGTAAAACCGATGGTGTACTGGGTCATGCCTAATCAATTACTTGTGAAAGTTGTCGCGTAAGCAACATGTTTTCAAATGGTTGCAGTTCGGAAACAGTACGTTTCCGTACCTGGGTTCCTATTCAAAATATTATTTCTCACTGCCCTCTACATGTCGTGGAAGTTCATATCAGGAATTTTCGAGCACATTGTATATTTCATATATTTCACACACAATTGTACACATATATCACCCATAACTCTAGCAAATTTCAGCCTGCAATTTCGTTTTCACACAGCTCAATGTTTATGACGTCATATCTCCTGAACTACATGTCGTAAAATGATATAATTTTTCGGGTACATCCAGTGGTGTATATGAATAATGTCTGCAAAATGTGTAGCGAATAGAGTTAACAGTAAAGAAGGAGTAAATTAATACGTCAGGCGTAATCTGGTAGTTTTACTGCATGAGCAGCGATAATGTAGTAAGAGATACAATTCTTCCCTTTTGTCATTTTATGGGGGAAGGGGGGATGTCAGCGATAAAAAGTTTCATGAAAGTTAATTTTTAACTTTATGTTCCTATGTGGAACTCAATCTACAAACTGACCTAGCAGGAATAATTTTATGCGTTTGTTGTAGGTAACCAAGTAATCTCGTTCTCAAATACTGGATGAATTTAATCTGTTTACTAGTGCGTCACCGGCCACACTTCTTTCACTTCTTTTTCATCCCCCCACCCTCCACTTCTTCGTTGAGATGCAGGCGATTCTTAGCCCCACAGACCTTCCTACCGGACAGTAAGTGATATGTGTACCAAGTTTGGTTGAAATCGATCAAGATGTTTAGGAAGACATATGGAACATACAAACATACACACATTTTATAACATGTATGGATAATGTAAGCGACAGTGTTCTTAAAATTTTTATTCGTTGCTTTGTGGAAGTTGACAATAGTTACAATAGTCATCATAAACGAAATATTTCGATTGCACTGAACCAGACGACGTCTATAAAAATCTCGAAAACTAACTAAGACTTTCTTACGTTTCAAATTTGTAAAAGTTCCTCTTCCTGTCTTTCCACCAAGATTTTGCTTGACAGTGATTAAAATAGAAGAAAATAATTTATTCCAGACAGGCGAAATTCCACCAGACTTCAAGAAAAATATAATAATTCCAATCCCAAAGAAAGCAGGTGTTGACAGATGTGAAAATTACCGAACTATCAGTTTGATAAGTCACAGATGCAAAATACTTACGCGAATTCTTTATAGACGAATGGAAAAACTGGTAGAAGCCAACCTCGGGGAAGATCAGTTGGGATTCCGTAGAAACGTTGGAATACGTGAAGCAATACTGACCCTACGACTTATCTTAGAAGAAAGATTAAAGAAAGGGAAAGCTTTTGACAATATTGACTGGAACACTCTCTTTCAAATTCTGAAGGTGGCAGGAGTAAAATACAGGGAGCGAAAAGCTATTTACAATTTGTACAGAAACCAGATGGCAGTTATAAGAGTCGAGGGGCATGAAAGGGAAGCAGTGTTTGGGAAGGGAGTGAGACAGGGTTGTAGCCTGTCCCAAATGTTATTCAATCTGTATATTGAGCAAGCGGTAAAGGTAACAAAAGGAAAATTCGGAGTAGGAATTAAAATCCATGGAGAAGAAATAAAAACTTTGAGCTTCGCCGATGACATTGTATTTCTGTCAGAGACAGCAAAGGACTTGGAAGAGCAGTTGAACGGAACGGATAGTGTCTTGAAAGGAGGGTATAAGATGAATATCAACAAAAGCCAAACGAGGATAATGGAATGTAGTCGAATTAAGTCGGGTGATGCTGAGGGAATTAGATTAGGAAATGAGACACTTAAAGTAGTAAAGGAGTTTTGCTATTTGGGGAGCAAAATAACTGACGATGGTCGAAGTAGAGAGGATATAAAATGTAGACTGGCAATGGCAAGGAAGCGTTTCTGAAGAAGAGAAATTTGTTAATATCGAGTATAGATTTAAGTGTCAGGAAGTCGTTTCTGAAGATACTTGTATGGAGTGTAGCCATGTATGGAAGTGAAACAAGGACGATAAATAGTTTAGACATGAAGAGAATTGAAGCTTTCGAAATGTGGTGCTACAGAAGAATGCTGAAGATTACATGGGTAGATCACATAACTAATGAGGAGGTATTGAAGAGAATTGGGGTGAAGAGGAGATTGTGGCACAACTTGACTTGAAGAAGGGATCGGTTGGTAGGACATGTTCTGAGGCATCAAGGGATCACCAATTTAGCACTGGAGGGCAGCGTAGAGGGTAAAAATCGTAGAGGGAGAGCAAGAGATGAATACACTAAGGATGTAGGTTGCAGTAGGTACTGGGAGATGAAGAAGCTTGCACAGGATAGAGTAGCGTGGAGAGAGCTGCATCAAACCAGTCTCAGGACTGAAGACCACAACAACAACAACAATTTATTCTACAGGCTATTACGTACCCTTACTAATATCTTATACAATACCTGTTTGGTTTACAGCTTTTAGTAGGTCAGTAAGTAGATAGAGTTCCACATCGAAACATATGTTTGTAAACGGGCCGTGTCAATAATTAAAAAAAATTTAAAAAGTAAAAAAAATAAAATAGTACGGACCCTCGTTACTAACTGTCGTGCCAAAGTTGCCGTTCCTTACGCAGTACCTTATACTCACTGAGTGAAGAAAGAATTGTTTTAAGAGAATATGGTTTCATATTAATGACGCGCTAGCGCCATTTATAGTTCCTATCTGAAACTATTTGGACGTTGTGTCAGGAGAACGGTTAATGCTAAGAAACCAATAAAAAATATGTGGGTGAATGAAAATGCAGCCTTGGGAAACCTACTACACAACAGTGGATAAAAAAGTGGCGTAATCAATGAATAATGCAAGAAGACGAGCAAAAGGTAACAAACGAATTTTGAATTACTGTATGATTAAATGATGATGGCGTCCTCTTGGGTAAAATATTGCGGAGGTAAAATAGTCCCCCATTCGGATCTCCGGGCGGGGACTACTCAAGAGGATGTCGTTATCAGGAGAAAGAAAACTGGCGTTCTACGGATCGGAGCGTGGAATGTCAGGTCCCTTAATCGGGCAGGTAGGTTAGAAAATTTGAAAAGGGA
This sequence comes from Schistocerca serialis cubense, assembly GCF_023864345.2. Taxonomy (NCBI): domain Eukaryota; kingdom Metazoa; phylum Arthropoda; class Insecta; order Orthoptera; family Acrididae; genus Schistocerca; species Schistocerca serialis. The sequence goes on along the minus strand of NC_064641.1, from coordinate 611,643,417 downwards.
AATGGATAGGTTAAAGTTGGATATAGTGGGAATGAGTGAAGTTCGGTGGCAGGAGGAACAAGACTTCTGGTCAGGTGATTACAGGGTTATAAACACAAAGTCAAATAGGGGTAATGCAGGAGTAGGTTTAATAATGAATAGGAAAATAGGAACGCGGGTAAGCTACTACAAACAGCTTAGTGAACGCATTATTGTGGCCAAGATAGATACGAAGCCCACACCTACTACAGTAGTACAAGTTTATATGCCAACTAGCTCTGCAGATGACGAAGAAATTGAAGAAATGTATGATGAAATAAAAGAAATTATTCAGATAGTGAAGGGAGACGAAAATTTAATAGTCATGGGTGACTGGAATTCGAGTGTAGGAAAAGGGAGAGAAGGAAATGTAGTAGGTGAATATGGATTGGGGCTAAGAAATGAAAGAGGAAGCCGCCTGGTAGAATTTTGCACAGAGCACAACTTAATCATAGCTAACACTTGGTTTAAGAATCATGATAGAAGGTTGTATACATGGAAGAACCCTGGAGATACTAAAAGGTATCAGATAGATTATATAATGGTAAGACAGAGATTTAGGAATCAGGTTTTAAATTGTAAGACATTTCCAGGGGCAGATGTGGACTCTGACCACAATCTATTGGTTATGACCTGTAGACTAAAACTGAAGAAACTGCAAAAAGGTGGGAATTCAAGGAGATGGGACCTGGATAAACTGAAAGAACCAGAGGTTGTACAGAGTTTCAGGGAGAGCATAAGGGAACAATTGACAGGAATGGGGGAAAGAAATACAGTAGAAGAAGAATGGGTAGCTCTGAGGGATGAAGTAGTGAAGGCAGCAGAGGATCAAGTAGGTAAAAAGACGAGGGCTAGTAGAAATCCTTGGGTAACAGAAGAAATATTGAATTTAATTGATGAAAGGAGAAAATATAAAAATGCAGTAAACGAAGCAGGCAAAAAGGAATACAAACGTCTCAAAAATGAGATCGACAGGAAGTGCAAAATGGCTAAGCAGGGATGGCTAGAGGACAAATGTAAGGATGTAGAGGCTTATCTCACCAGGGGTAAGATAGATACTGCCTACAGGAAAATTAAAGAGACCTTTGGAGATAAGAGAACCACTTGTATGAACATCAAGAGCTCTGATGGAAACCCAGTTCTAAGCAAAGAAGGAAAAGCAGAAAGGTGGAAGGAGTATATAGAGGGTCTATACAAGGGCGATGTACTTGAGGACAATATTATGGAAATGGAAGAGGATGTAGATGAAGATGAAATGGGAGATACGATACTGCGTGAAGAGTTTGACAGAGCACTGAAAGACCTGAGTCGAAACAAGGCCCCTGGAGTAGACAACATTCCATTGGAACTACTGACGGCCTTGGGAGAGCCAGTCCTGACAAAACTCTATCATCTGGTGAGCAAGATGTATGAAACAGGCGAAATACCCTCAGACTTCAAGAAGAATATAATAATTCCAATCCCAAAGAAAGCAGGTGTTGACAGATGTGAGAATTACCGAACAATCAGTTTAATAAGCCACAGCTGCAAAATACTAACACGAATTCTTTACAGACGAATGGAAAAACTAGTAGAAGCCGACCTCGGGGAAGATCAGTTTGGATTCCGTAGAAATACTGGAACACGTGAGGCAATACTGACCTTACGACTTATCTTAGAAGAAAGATTAAGGAAAGGCAAACCTACGTTTCTAGCATTTGTAGACTTAGAGAAAGCTTTTGACAATGTTGACTGGAATAATCTCTTTCAAATTCTAAAGCTGGCAGGGGTAAAATACAGGGAGCGAAAGGCTATTTACAATTTGTACAGAAACCAGATGGCAGTTATAAGAGTCGAGGGACATGAAGGGGAAGCAGTGGTTGGGAAGGGAGTAAGACAGGGTTGTAGCCTCTCCCCGATGTTATTCAATCTGTATATTGAGCAAGCAGTAAAGGAAACAAAAGAAAAATTCAGAGTAGGTATTAAAATCCATGGAGAAGAAATAAAAACTTTGAGGTTCGCCGATGACATTGTAATTCTGTCAGAGACAGCAAAGGACTTGGAAGAGCAGTTGAACGGAATGGATGGTGTCTTGAAGGGAGGATATAAGATGAACATCAACAAAGGAAAAACGAGGATAATGGAATGTAGTCAAATTAAGTCGGGTGATGCTGAGGGAATTAGATTAGGAAATGAGACACTTAAAGTAGTAAAGGAGTTTTGCTATTTGGGAAGCAAAATAACTGATGATGGTCGAAGTAGAGAGGATATAAAATGTAGACTGGCAATGGCAAGGAAAGCGTTTCTGAAGAAGAGAAATTTGTTAACATCGAGTATAGATTTAAGTGTCAGGAAGTCATTTCTGAAAGTATTTGTATGGAGTGTAGCCATGTATGGAAGTGAAACATGGACGGTAGATAGTTTGGACAAGAAGAGAATAGAAGCTTTCGAAATGTGGTGCTACAGAAGAATGCTGAAGATTAGATGGGTAGATCACATAACTAATGAGGAGGTACTGAATAGGATTGGGGAGAAGAGGAGTTTGTGGCACAACTTGACCAGAAGAAGGGATCGGTTGGTAGGACATGTTCTGAGGCATCAAGGGATCACCAATTTAGTACTGGAGGGCAGCGTGGAGGGTAAAAATCGTAGGGGGAGACCAAGAAATGAATACACTAAGCAGATTCAGAAGGATGTAGGTTGCAGTAGGTACTGGGAGATGAAGAGGCTTGCACAGGATAGAATAGCATGGAGAGCTGCATCAAACCAGTCTCAGGACTGAAGACCACAACAACAACAACAACTAGGAGTGTTTCCTGTCAGAGCAAACGGTCTAGGTCTAGGGAATAGGAAAGTTGTACACTACTTAGTATTGGAAATGTCGTGTGGCTAGGGCCTCCCGTCGGGTAGACCGTTCGCCTGGTGCAGGTCTTTCGATTTGACGCCACTTCGGCGACCTGCGTGTCGATGGGGATGAAATGATGATGATTAGGACAACACAACACCCAGTCCCTGAGCGGAGAAAATTTCCGACCCAGCCGGGAATCGAACCCGGGCCCTTAGGATTGACAGTCTGTCACGCTGACCACTCAGCTACCGGGGCGGACACTACTTAGTATTGTGAGATTGAAGCTCGATAAAGCACTGCAGACTTATTTAGGACCAGATGTTGGTTTAGTACATTAGCTAGAAATACTAATAGTTAAGAGAAAGGGAGCAAATAAATTTACTGTTGGCAGCGGAGAATTTATAACGTCCTTTACAAGCTCTGAAAATATGGAAAAATTAAAAGACAACAACAAAAATTATTAGCAGACTTGGGCGAATAATGAAACATCTTTTCAGTGATAGAAAACAGTTGAAAAATGTTGATAAGATATTTTTGTGTGACAATAATCCGAACTTTAAGTTCCATAATAATAGTTTTATCTGCATTTGCTTGTTGCGTGTTACCCATGAGATGTGAAGTAATGAGAAATTTGAATAAGTAATATTAATGTGTATTCCTGTAATTTCGTACTATTTACGTATCAAAGGAGATGTGATGGATTGCAAAGTATTCTTTTGTCAAGACATAAATGTGAACGCCTTTACTGGCAGTAGGTTCGACACTATGTTTTGTTCCTTAGTGCAGAAATCGCAACAGGAAGATGCTTCTTTCTTCCCATTTGTTATTTAATTTCATTTACAGTTTTGAGGAACTCGCTCGAAATCACCGCTTGGGACAACCTGTTGTTATTTTAATTTTGATTATAATAGTTGAGGTTTCGATAATTGTTTTGCGTGAAGGGCCCATTCAAGTATATGAAAAAAAGGACACTGTATTGGATTCTTTATTACAGGCTTTGGCACCGTCACCACATTAGACCGGGTTAAAGAACTAAGACGCCTTTGTTCTTGTGTAATTAGAAGACTGTTATGCGAATTGGTGGCAAATTTTATTCATAAAATGATAAGAATAGTACTAGAATGTCGCCTTTAGCTGTTTTATTTTGACAGAGTTTCCACTTAATTATTTATGACTGGACATACACTGTCAGATGGTCGAAGTAAAAGTTTAAAACTGATTTTGTAACAAGTCGTTCCCTGCCAACCAAAACATTTCCTAGTATGGAATTAGAATCGTTTAATCAACAACATTGGTACTCAACAGTATCTTAGAAATTATGTAGCTGTGAGTCACGGAGATTTGAAGGGTAGTACGCCAGTAAAATTGTCTCATGTTAATTGGAGGATAATTGTCCCAAAATCAGTTTGGAGTTTAAAAGAAGTAATGTTCCGCGGTAAGCAATAATTACATGAGACTTGTCTGCTAAACGGTAAGTACTATATGGTACTGAGAACTGTTGTTCAGGTTTACTTGAGAAAATCATTTATGAATAGAGAAAGCGATCTAAGTGGCGGCATTACTCATAACTCGTGGCAGTTTTTGAAATTACCATCTAGAGGCAGGGGATTCTTCGGAGTTAATAGTATCACGGAGCTAGAGCACTGATTGTTTGAGTGACAGCAGGGAGCCTAGGTGAATCCCTCCAGCTCACGTGGCACTTTACCTAACTAGACGTATTACCCGCGTGGGTCAGTATGTAGTAATTACGGCTACTACAAAGAGAATTACAGAGAGCTGCCAGATCTTGTAAGATGTAGAAGTGAATAGTGATAACTGATCTTGCTATGGCCAGCGCTTGTTTGTAACACGTTGATACACGCGTAGTAACACAATCCACCCCTAAATACGTGACATAATTTATTCCTAGATATTTACTGATATCGCATTAAAGACAAAGATTGAGTCTTCCGATCGTCGATGGAGAGGTGACTGTTGGGTGATAATTATTATATGAACATTTTACAGAGTAGGACGTTGTTTTCAAATACCGTAGAGACGACCGTTATAGCTAAAACAGTTAAAATGTTTCTCCTGGTGTAGGAAACTGCGCAATAAACAAACTATACCTGCTGCTACAGTGCACCCTCCTCCACCCCACCCCCCTCCCCCCGCTGCCGCCTGCGAGATTCGACTGAGTACGATGTAACTCTGTGCCAGTATTTTTCAGATTTTTATAATAATTATGTTGTAAATAAATAATAATCATCTAGTAGCAAAAAATGATCACGTCCACAATGGACTTAAAATTTCATCCAGCGGATGTCTGGCTTGATTCGAACTAAGTTCTCCGGTACGGATTTACCTTGCACTCTCGACATCCGCTGACCAACTTTCTGATATCACGATACAAGGTGGTCCAAGTCAGATGTTCTTTTATTTTACTTGAAGTCTTGTGTATCCCCAAATTCGGAACTATGAAAATACTTAAACAGTGACAGTAGAAGTTCCTCCGGCAAACATATCTTATGTTTGTTATTATGGCGTTTTGCATAACACAATAGACCCTTCCTAAGTGCATATCCCCTTCCTTGTTTAATGTGTCACTTAATATGACTCAGCCAGCCATTGTTTCCTGCTTTTCTTGCTAAACCCCAAAGAGCTCCGGAAGTTCTCCCAAAATCATCGCGACATATACTTTGTCTTCTACTGCGTGCAGGGTACTCAACATCTCCGGTTATTCGTCCCCCTCTTCCTCTTAGACTACAAAAGCAAGTGAATCAGCAGTAGTATTTTCTGCATCTTTAATACGCTCCAGTTGAAACCCAAAAATCGAAATTCTCGCGGCCTATCGGGCGATCCTCTCTGTTTTTCTGGGACGCGCTAATACCCAACTAAGCACCTAATTACCAGTCTCTAATTTAAATTCGTTGAGCACTGGCTCGGGCGTTTCTCAGTGCTTCAAACGCTGCCTTTTGTCTCTCTGGTCATTTAAACAGTATAGCCATTCGTCTTAACCGTTTCAATGATTCAGCTGTCTGAGCGAAATTGGGTATGAATTTTCTAAAAGTTAAACACACCGATGATCCTTGCTATTGCCTTTTTATTCTTAGGTGTAGGTAAAGAGTGGATTGCCCAGATACGCTCAGTGTCTACCCACCGCTGACACAATGCACTTTTTTATTGTTTTTTCCTTTATTTTATTTATTTATTTATTTATTGTGATAAATTCGTATGGGACCAAATTGCTAAGGTCATCGGTCCCTACGCTTACACACTACTTAATCTAACTTAAGATTACTTACACTAAGGACAACACACACACCCACGCCCAAGGGAGGACTCGAACCTCCGACTGGGGGAGCCGCGCGAACCTTGGCGAAGGGCCCTAGACCGTACGGGTACCCCGCAAGGCCGCACAGTGCACACCAGGAAGGATATTCCCTATGAACCAAATCCACTTTCGCGGACTTCACAGTTAAGTCTGCAACGCCAAAGCGCCTCAAGACTCATTAAATATGATCCAGGTGTTCGTCAAAGAAACAACTGCAAGTAACTACGTCGTCCAAATAATTATAAACACAATTAAGTTTCAAATAACCTAGGACAGAGTCTAACGAAATAAAGATCACTCTAGCACTCATTGCTAACCCGGAAGGAACTATATTGTACTTGAACGGTTTCCAATCCATGTTCAACGTTGTCACCGCCAAAGGCACCTGATGCTAAGCCTGTTCAGAAACAATTCTACAGATTAGGTAGAGGAAACGATTCCATTACGACCTTTTTAATTAGTAAAAGACAACCTACAGCAGGTCGATAACCCTTTCCTCCCAAGCTCCTTAATCAACAAAATTGTTGACGCATGTGAAGAAACAGACGGCTTAATCACTCCTTCGGCCAACTACTTATCGATTATTTTTCTTGACTTTCGAATGTTCTGCGGCGATAACCTGTACGCGCGACTGCCGTACGGGAGGCTCATCAGTCAGATGGATCTCATACTCCAACTTATTTGTTACTCCCAAACTGTCCATCAGAATCCCAGGGAAATCGCGCAAGATTTTCAACATGGCTCCGCTTGCTGCTTCTCCAGGTGCCCAATACTGAACAGTGATTCATTTTCCTTCATGCTCCTTACTTGCTCAACTGGGACGTGCTTACACAGTCTAAATCTTTTGCTGGGCTGAAACGTAAATGAAAAACTCTTCTCCCTGTAATTACGGATGCTCGTTGTCTTCTGCAAAAAATCACACGCTAACAAGCCCGGCGTGGATAACTCCCTCATGTAAACAAAATTCATTGGTCACCTAACATCCACGATGCCACCTATGGACAATCTCGTTACATAAATGGGGTAATTTACACACATACCGCAATCTCTTAGACTATTTAAATTCTGACAGTGACACTTTGTTGCCAGAATCAGTTAACAAACAAACTGGTTCGTGATGCACACAAATGGTAAAAACGTACGGCTTTAGCCTTCTTGGCTTCCTTCAGTAGCCCATGCACATTATTTGCCTGAGCCCCAAACAACTGGCGTGGGGTTTACCGACTCCTGCCCTACAACATCACACCAACGGACCGGACTTGTTACAACTACGGCATAGTCTTTGCTCAATGCCTCCCCCGCTGGTCCTCTCTGGTTGTAGAATTTCAAACCCATCCAGTGACACGCCTGTATCCATTCTGTCGATATGTTTCTCGTCACTGAATCTAATGGTTTCTTTCTTTGACACCATTTTATAAAAATCCTGATAACTTTCAGATCTGGTAACAAACACAATACGAGCTCGACCTTCGACCTTCTGGACGCATTCCTTCTAGAATGTCACTGTCTGCATCTGACTCTGACCATTCTAAACACATAGCTCGAACTGCTGTTCTGATATCATCTATATCTAAGGTATTGCACGCCCTCGATTGCAACGATTTTCGTTTGAAAGTCACACATCTTCACGCAGAAATGTATATGTAGGTTTTTTTAAATTTTTTTTAAAGGGTTGCCTTGCGACGATCCCTACCAAGAATGTGATCGAGCTTTGTGTTTACTGATGTTTGGTGTTCACTAGCTATGGTCTGAACGTATTTTTAAAATTTTCGTTCTAGTGTGCACGTTTGTATTCATCGTCATTGTGGAACCTCATGAATTAACACCTAGAAAGAAAAAGTGCATCCAGGCTTCACAAACGAAGGTGTAAACAACACTGAAATTGCGAAATTGCGAAGAAATTAAACTGTTCAAGGTCAGCTGTGAGTCGAAATATACAGAAGCTGATGGCCAAAGGAAATATGGAAAATCTACCACGAAGTGGCCGCCCAAGTATTTCTTCGCACCGGGAGTACTTCAGATGAACTGTGAAAGCATCGCAAGAGGCAACGGGAGTTGATTACAGCGCATCAGTTGTTCGGAAAACACTATGTGCAATGAGAATGAACGCTAAAGTTGCCAAGAAGAAGGCATTTTCAGCTGCTGCAATGAGGAAAAAGAGGCTGGCATGGGCTAGACTGCACGTAAACATGACAAACGAGCAGTGGCGAATTGTGATATTTTCAGATGAAAGCCGATTTTCCAAGATGAGAGACAGACCACAGCTTGTAAGGTGTGAACCCAATGAAAGGATGGCTCCTGACTGCCTTGTGCGAACCACGAAACGTGCTACATCGGTAATGGTATGGGGAGCAGTGGCATACCAGTATGTTGGAATGCCGTACTCTATTCAGGAAACAATGAACAGTGATTAATACGAAGTTGTGACTCTGTGCCCTCTGATGTCCACTGCATGTGATATTTTGCGGGATGCGCAGTGGATTTTCTAACAGGACCTGGCTCCGTGTCACATCAGAAAGGGTGAGTTTCGGTTATTTTATCCTTGTAATATAATTTTCAAGGTTACTGTTGTTACATATCGTCCAAATCTAGCCTTTCAAATTCATTCTGTCATGAATGAATTATGTATCAGAGAACTAATGTGGCCAGCAAATTCGCCAGAGCTTAATCCAGTTGAGAATTTGGGGCGATTGGTTGGGAAAGGGGTTGAGAAGAAGAAGGTTGCAACAAAACAGCAGCTGTTGAAAGTGTGACGCCATGAAACTGACATCAGTACCGTTAGAAATTTGATCATCTGGATGCCTGACAGAGTGAAGACTGTTGTAAGGGCCAAAGGTGGTCCAACAAAGTACTAAGATCACTTAAAGTTTGATGAAATTAAATGGAAATTTTATCAAAACATTTAATATTTAACGTCGATCATTGGGTTGGTTGTTTGGGGGAAGAGACCAAACAGCGAGGTCATCGGTCTCATTGGATTAGGGATCCGCCCCCGGTAGCTGAGTGGTCAGTGCGACAGAATGTCAATCCTAAGGGCTCGGGTTCGATTCCCAGCTGAGTCGGGGATTTTCTCCACTCAGGGACTGGGTGTTGTGTTGTCCTAATCATCATCATTTCATCCCCACCGACGCGCGAGTCGCCGAAGTGGCGTCAAACCGAAAGACTTGCACCTGGCGAACGGTCTACCCGACGGGAGGCCCTAGTCACACGACATTTCTTATCGTATTAGGGAAGGACGGGGAAGGAAGTCGGCCGTGCCCTTTCAAAGGAACCATCACGGCATTCGCCTGGAGCGATTTAGGGAAATCACGGAAAACCTAAATCAGGATGGCCAGACGCGGTATTGAACCGTCGTCCTCCCGAATGCGAGTACAGTGTGCTAACCACTGCGCCATCTCGCTCAGTCGTAATGCATATTAAATCTTATATAAATACTTCGCACACAGCCTGAGAGCAATCTCTTCCAACTAGAAGAAGCGTCACTCACTTCACCAATAGTATCTGTTTTTATTGTGAAGGGTTGATCCACGGCGCTACGCAACCTTTGGCCCAATTCAGCCACCCTTCCTTCCGTAGGAATGCTTCTGTTTGCCAGTTTGTACTGCAGCTGCGGCTGCGACTTATTTAAATAAGATATCCCCAGCGCTCGCTCAGATCCATTACCGCCTCCATTTACAATCTGAAAAATTGCAACCAAACCACAATGTAAACACTTTTCCCTGCATAAGCACAAATCAGTACCTCGTCACTCACACACTCGAAATCACGCTAACTGCTACCACTGTAATGTCATAGTAGCCAGGAGCTAGGTGGTGGAGTGGTGAGTGGTTGGGTTTGCTAATAAGCACATAATACTTTAAAGTGCATTTATTACAGATAAAATTTTGCATAGCATAAACAGGATCTTAATTACGTATTTAACTGATCACGTCCACAACGGACTCAAACAAGCAAACATTGCAGAAGAAAACTCGTTCGCAGCTTCTCGTTTAAACCTTGAAACGTTCAATTACGAGTAGCTTTAAACTCCTGGAAATTACTGCAGCTCGTACAATCAAAGCCGTCTTATAGCGACGAAATTTACTTGTGACAAAAGTAAAATTGCAAGACAGTAGCAGAGTTAAGTATAAGAAACTTAAACAGCATTCTATTAAGTGAATTACTTACTGGGCCACTCAAAGAATTAAATGTTACACGTCAGTAAAGCTGCACGTTGTCTCAAGAATCACGGTAATAACAGACCTACGCATCATACCCAGAAGAAGCAGCCTTAGCCACTGGCATAAGGTGATGGAATAATTTCACTTAGCCGTAACGAGGGACCACTAAGCCATGACAAATGTATCAACGACTCCGACCATTATCTTACACAATTACTTAATTACTTAACCACTATAACAACCTCAGTCGTCAAACTTGCCTGCACTGTGCACACTTTAATTACTTCACAAGTAATAGGGACAAATTTTATCTTAGCTCGGATAACTGGACTCAACTCGTACCCAATTCTATCCTTTCTTCTCTTCTGCAACCTCACGGTGGCAGACAACGAGAGTGCGATAAGGCTGGTACATTTCTTCGTAAAAATAACAATTTCCCAAGGAAATTTATCAGAGCGCATCACTAAACAAAACGTACAAATCAAACCGTATCCACAGGATTTTCACGATGCAGGAGAGAAGTCGGCGTCATATTGGCGTTATCACAACAGTCATGGCTCCTGTACGACGGCTAGTTTTTGATGTTATTGGATGTTTTAATATTTGTAAAGAAAAATGGCATATTCGAAGAATTGTGGTCAGAGAAACAGCTGTTAGGCAACAGTATCTGTGCGTGCAATGGCAGCACTCTGGAGTCGTAGAATCTTTGACAATCGGTAGTGGAAAACTACGGTGTGCAGGAGGCGAGTTTCGTTGAGTTCGTTGAGTGTACAGTGTAATGCATGGACACACTCTTGGAGCTGTGTGAGTTGCAGATTTATTACGAGGAGGAATGAAGACTCAGAACAATGGCGGGACATAAAAAAGGTTTTAAAATGAAAACAAGTTATTATTTGATGAGATAAAAAGTTTATTTTTATTTTTGTAGACTTGTATTGTTGGTCCGTTTCACCCTCGTCACAGTTGAGTTTGATAATTATTCTATTGACTGATCTTCTGAGTTAATTTACTGTACCATAGAAGTTAGTAGATTAAATGAATTTTCATACTGGAGTCTATAATTGCTTTCCTTGATAAGTTCCTTTCTAACTGAAATTTCAGTAGTTAAAGGCTGAGTCATGTGTTTCATTGGCTTTCTGTGTCAACAATATGAAGCCAGTTTGCCTGAACAAACTGTTGTTGGATTTTAGCAGTATTTTTAGCTGTTGTGCAGTGTTGCTGTTTCTGCGAGTACTTCATTTTGCAGGTGTGATTCAAAATACGTAATTGTTTCGTTTCCTTTGCGCATTGTAGGTTGTCTCAGTTTCTTTATTTTACCAAGGACATATGTCAGTGCAAAAATTTTGGTGTGTTTCAGGTTACTCTCTTATACAGGTCGACATTACAGATTGTTTTTCTTTTTTATGTTTTTTATACAGTTACGTTCTTTTCAAACAGTTCGCACTGATCAAGTCTACTGAGCGTGAAATTACTGGTTTGCTTATTTATTTGCTTATGAATGACGTCGATTTTTACACACACAGGATTATTTTCAGTTTCATGTAAGTGATGTGAATTTGAGATCAGTAGCACATTTAGGTTGTCAGTTAACACACACACAAGTAAAGGTTACTCAGTTACAGTTGGCGACAGCCTGCGTAGGATACGTTCTTTTGGCTTCGAAGCATTAGAATATTAAATAATTTTTTTGGTAGTAGCAAACAGCAACAGCTAGCAGTTAGCACAGTGTTTACCCATTTGTCTAATTCCTTTTAAGCTTGTGATTTACTTGATGTGGATGCTGTTTGTATAATGCGTATGTCTGTTACGTAGGAAAAGTTATTTTTGCTGGCCAAGGTAGGAAGTTTGTGCTTCCCTAGATACGTTTTTGTGTTCGCGTAGCTACGGTTTCTGGTGCAATTTATTTTCAGTTTTTGTTTCGTAATTAAAAGCCAACACATTATTGTGATTCAATTTCATTTTCCGATACGTGTAGTAACAGTCAAATTTTTTTGGATACGTTTTTTGAGCAACCGTAATGTCTGACAGTTTTGAAACATCAGAAAAGGACACGAGAAACGCGATGCACAGCAAAACTTCAACGAATGTGCTTAAGCAACAAAGTGACGCTATGACTGTGGAAACAATATCATTCAGCAATCATCCGTTTCTAACATGACTTCGATAGTAACCGTGAAACAGATTCTCGTGAAAGTACATTCATACGTAATGTAAATCACTTTTCTGACGTAACAAACAGTCATCGAATCGGTCAAGAATTAAGTAATATGCAACTGCCGGTATGCATTGCAAATACCGTTATTAACATGGATTCGGGATGTGAAACGGAAACCATTAAGGGTACAAATCCTGATACAAATTTAGTAAATGTGGATGGTAGCCCACGTATGAAGTCGATGTTTCGGAGGATGTTCTCACAGCTCGATCGAAAATTTGACAAATTAGACGAAATTAAGGAAGAAACTAACACACGGTTTGACATATTAGATGAACGAGAAACACTCTCAAGAGAAGGTAGAAACATTGTCGGAAGAAATAAAAAACGAGCTCAAAACTGAATTACAAACTGTTATCGATCGGTGGCCAGCAAATATTAGAGACGGAAGCCCAGCAAATTAAAAGTAGGCAACAGAGCGAATACGATGAGATTCTTGGCAAAATTACAAGCATCGTACGTAACGAAATGGTAAAACAACAACGCATTGCAGAACTACAGTAGCAGATCAACACGGTAACTGTCCAAATAGAAAGTTTACAAACCTTGACAAATATACACAATGAACGTTTTACTGACATAACAGCGTCAATAGATGAGATTAGCAATAAAACGGCAAACTTGTCCACTAACTCTTACAATAGCTCGGTTCACACGACACCAGCGCATTTTCCTGAAACGGTGGAACATCAGTCACTGAAACAGTTCAAAGAAAAACAAGATAAGACTAACGAACAACAGAAGAAAGACAACAGGCGGCTTCAGGCAGAGCTCAAAGGCATCGAAAACAGATTGAACGGAAATGATCGCGGGCTTCTTTCACTAGTCCAGCAATAGAAAAACGGCAGTTTATACCAAACAATACGCTACGGCAACACAGCGAGCGTAGTGCTTGGAAGAGTAAGAAATTCGGCGCGGCAAGACGCGAGGAAATGTTCGACTATAAACACTTCTTATCCGCATGCAAATTTAAAACATTCCGTAATTATAATGCCGAAATACATTCCCAAGCGTGGTTGAACCCCTTTTATTGTGCTATTCCATCTACTTGGTCTTTAGAACGCAAGTTAGAATCCATGTGCAGTTTTATTGAAAATGAAGCTACTGTAAGAAGGCGAGCACTCATTAGTGAATGTCGTTCCGAGCAGTATTTTTACAACGCTTTTCTCTCAGCGTACAGGTCACCAGAAAAATAGGACTGTATTAAACACTGCATAATCATGTTGCAAAACTTCGAACAATCAGATTTTTCCAGCCCTACACAGTACGTTGAAGACATAATCAGACAAAACAGACACATTTACAGCCCACTCAGCCTTCCTGAATTGATCAGAATTTGTATGATAAAATTATCAGCACATTTGCGCCAGATTGTCACTGCGAGCATATGTAAAGGCAACATTGAGGGATTTTTTAATTTTTATTTTCGTAATCACAGCAGAAAGTACGGGCCGTACAGCAGGTTTCACTACAAAAGAAATTCCAGACATAACCGACAATACCACCCGCAAAACAAGAATATCTGGCATCAAAACAGCTACCAAAATTGTCAGCACTTTCAGAGTCATGACCACCAGGATTTTAATCACAACAAAAATCAACGGTAACGCTAAGAAGTCTAATGACATACAATGCAACGGTAACAGATATGTATGCAATCAGCAATGTAATCATTCAAACAAACGTAGCTCCTGGCACAACCAAAACCATTCAAACTTTAATCAGAGGTCAGGTCAATACAACCAACACAATCTTCAACAGTGGAAAAATTCAGTACATTTCAAACACAGCAGAATAAACGACGACAACTCCACAATCCTAAAGATAAAATAAGATAGTCTGAAATAGGACTGAAGGTACTAATTAGAGCATCTTACATCTTCAGGAAAGGTAAGTCATTAAGCAAAAATTTCTTCCTAATCATATAGGATCAAACAAATCCTACATGAAAATGCAATAGAAACTTTACACACCAAAAAATTGAGAGGTTTGCATCACATTTCATGTGTTAAGCATATTCTTGAATTTTTTTATTTCTGTCATGACACATATTACACTAGTCTGATTATACTGTGAAGTGAAGCATGAGGCATACACCTTTCTATTTCAGGGATACATTTAGTGACATATTGGTACATTTGTGACACATGGTAAATGTTCCTGCCATTCAACCTGTACAGTGAAACATTTTATGACCTACATTGAAAATATAGTAAGGTAAATGTGGAATATAAAGTGAAACGATGAAATCCTGTGGAACTATTAGTTTTGTAGTGCATGGTTAAAGGATATACAGTGAATGAACAGATATGATATTGCCAGTGATGTAGTATTCGTATTGTCTAATTGTATGTGAACAGAACAAAAGAACTATGATGTACTGAGTGAGATGAGATGAATTATTCATATTTATAGGATATACTTTATGGAATTTATGTGTTTAGTGGTAGCTTGTTGAGCTTGAAGATTTTTCATGAAACTTTGTATGTAAGCCTCATTAACAGCATCAGCGCAAATATAACCATATATGATGAATTCTTTGGTTTGTTGGAGAGAGGACATGTTTTACTGCATACACGGTTCCACTTATGGTTCTTATATGTACCGATATGAATAGCATTTGGTCTCTATCCAGCAGTATTTATCTCAGTGCTCAGTGTGTCTCATTTAAGGAATTTGCTGACATTTTCTTTTCTGAACAATTTACTTTCGTATGAAACATATGCCTTTCTGGATTTTGTTGACGACAGTGAATTTATTCTGCAAATATTGTTAATAATCCAACTGTGACTCTGCAATGTAATGTGGCTCATGCTATTAATCACCATTTCTCATCCTGCAGATCTTATAAGCTAGTTTTCCATGATAACAGCATTTTATGGAATAAAAATAGGGGAGAAAAGGAAATACAGCGTAATGATGATGAGTAGTGCCAAAGAGCACACAATACAGAAATAAAAGGTAATTTTATATGAGAATATGTATAGTTTTGGAAGGACAACATAATGACCCACTTCTCTTACCTTTTTTCAGCTTTTTCAGATTTCTTTGCTCAACAGTGTGTGTTCTTGTTCATTACTATGTGTATGGTAAACTGTCAGTATGTTTATTTGTGTTCAAGTTCTCTGTACGAGTTTGCCATATGTACTTTGAATTTTCTCTGCTTTACTTACTGTAGAATTTAGCTTCAAGTTGAATTTAGTTTCTTTTCTTGAATGAATGAGAGAATGTGGGTATCCCAACTAGATTAAGCATTAATTTTAAGGTTTATGATAGAACAGCAACTTAAATCTTAGCCTTAAGTGAGTGATAAAGAGAATATCAGAGATAAAGGTATACACTGGTATGACGTGATGATAAAGCAAGAAAGCTAAACATATATGAAGGGGCAGGTACTGCAGTATAGTTTTGGCATAGGAACGGAAAAGAAACGAATTTATGTTAAGAGAGAAAGGAAATGAGTATCTCATGTTATTGTGAAGTGGTTGAAGATGAGTTTTTCTAGGCAGACGAAATGCAAGCTTGGCAGTAGGCTGACACAGAGGTTTATAAACATTACGTGATAAAACAGAGGTTTACGATTTATAAATGAAGACACAGAGGTTTGTGTGTAATACATGATGAAAAAGTGGTATATGAGTCTATAAAACATGTATTTAAAAGTATGATGAAATTTTGATTAATATATGGATCAATGGATAATAGATTTGGAGTAATGTTTATCTGAGATCCCATAGACAGAAATGTGAAACTTCAAAGACCGAGATACTTGACACAATATATTTCACTTTTCCTGATGGATGAGTGACATGCAATTTTTCCTTTCCCATTCCCATGTCCATCACTAACAATTTACCTGTTATGTTACAGTATTTTTTCTCTAGGATTTAAGTCTGAGTACTTGTATACATATTTTCTAATTCAGTTCCGTGGTATTTGAAACAACCCTCTACTACTGGTACGCATCTTGTGTTTTAGTGTGAAAATGTACACTTATGAATCAGCATAGTAAGAGGAATTTTTTAAATTTATATATGTGCTTATGGTTTGCCAGCATATATGCACAGTTGTTTAGGTTAACAGTACGTTGTTTCTATGCTTTGTGATTCATGAGCAATTTCTTTTGTACACGTGTATTGGATTCCATTGATTTTTTCTTCTGCATTTATATGCAAACAGTGATGTGCACATATACTTCATTCTATTGGTTTTCTTCTTCAGGTATGTGTAAATATTAATGTAATATGTACATACATATGCAATACATTACTGGAACAGTACAGCACTCGTGGCTGCGGCATCACGGTCGCGAAGTGGGACTGAGGCAGTTTCAGATAAGTTTTTACAGTCTGGCGATATTTAAGGATTTGTAGTTTTAGCTTGACGATGTCCACTGTGGACAAACGGTAGTTACATTTATTCTGAAGGCGGCTGGGTTATCCCGACTGAAACCTAGGTAAAGCTACTTATACTCTACCGAAGATGTCCAGTATAAATGTCCAACCGTTACGTCTCAGGCCAATGAAATCTCTTGTCGTGACGCACTTAAGAACATCTCGGCGTTACAGCCGTGCTCCATCTGTACGCCTCTCTCGTCATTAGCGAGCGCACAACTACCAACAGGATCGTACCAGAGCTCACGCGGTCTCAACGAACACAATCCAACCTCGGTTTTCTGGCGGACATTCCACAAGCGAGCTGTATCGAACATCCACTGCTCTTCATCGTACCCTGGTAGCAACCAAAGAGTTGAGCACTATCGTTGTGTGAGGCAAGAGGATTTCGCGCAGAGGTAAATCGAACTGATGCTCCACGGCTCACAAACCCACGGTTCGGATGCAAAGCGCACTCGAAAGCAGGATCTGCTTCATAACTTTAATCCACTGGACCACCATCACTTGGCATATTTGTAGGAAGTACAATGTCTGGTAGTGACTCCGGAGGTTGAGGTACTGAAATGCCTGAACGATGTCGAATCGGGAGGATAGCACATGGAAGATTTGGGTATACAATGAGTCTTTTGTTTTTGGTATAACCACTAACATAAGTGTAACAAAAGTAACAGAAATCTCAGTGGTTCGTTTGCTCTCACCATACCATTGGGATGCCAAATCCGAAACACTTACTGATTCCCTTTAACAATTTCCTTAAGTCTTTTATGCAAATATTATATACTTCACGGGATGCTCAACATTTATCTTGGTCGCAACAGTTGAATGCCAAAGTCTGTAAAGTACTCTTTTTTAATGAAGTAAGTTACGTTTCGTTGATATTTACGTATCAATAGTCAACACAAACATTGCAGAATAAATTTGGAGAATTCATACAAGCAATAGCTGCCATACTTCACAAAACAAACGCACAACGACCCATTTGCAAACTTAGGAACATTTTTGATGTAATACTATCAGTCTCAGAAATCGTGTTATTGATAAATAATGTAGTTCACCCTGAAGTACAACTTGACGGACAATTTAGAATAGTTGAATATATTTTGAAAAAGATGAAGTACTTAAGTGATTCCCACAAGTATCCAGTAGCCGTGAGCCAGAATTCAAAAATTCTGAACAAACTGTACGCGCTACACGCTTTTTATGCAGATTTTCACTTTAAGCACGCAAAAATACGTAAGAGGGAGCTGAAAATATTCAAAAAGTTTTTGAGTAGTTGGCCACTGTTCAAGAAACTCAAAATATCATTTAGCACCAGTGACAATAGTTTTTGTGATACGGAATCCACTGGACTTGGTGGAGTTTTAATTATACATTTTTCACTATTCTGTTGACGTCTGATGAAAACTATGATACAGATGCATATATGCTAACAAGGAATATTTCAGTTGTAACTACTAGAATAACAATGCAGACTGAATCGATTCCATATTTCTCTACAGCTTGTAAGGTTTCAGCCAAATCCAACACCTTCCATGAAAACCCTGACATGATAAGCAAATCCAGTAGTATGTCACATAGCTCCGAATAAATCGTGACATTAAATTAACCAAAGTAATACGAGTAACGAGTGAGCAAATGAAATACCACAGACTAACACAAGAATGCCTAAATCCATGTCATACCTTCCCACCGTGAGACAGACGCAGTTCCGAGGGGAGAAACGAGAACGGAAGCCGATAGCAGAACCGTGTCAGGCTGGAAGGCCCTACGATAAGGGACGGACGGACACCCACGTCGCCAGCCAACTGCTAGGACCACCCCAGCCGCAAGTTTTAGCGTGAGACTTTTTCGCGTCTCTGTTACGTTAGGACCACCCCCCAGCCAATGTTAAAAGATAGAGTCCTCCAGAAGAACAGTATAGATCTTACGACAACGCTAAAAGGACCACACCAGCTGCAAGTTTTAGCGTGAGACTTTTTCGCGTCTCTGTTACGTTGCAAACTTTAAAAACATTGCCCCACCACGTTTCTCATTGGATAGACAGAATTTTTGTAGGCGGAGCTTAAGGTTAACGTTGAGACCCTGATTGGTCAGATGAAAACACAGCCAGATAGTTTTTTTTAAACCAACTTCGGTAAATTGTAGTAAGGAGAAGTTACGAGGAAGTTACTTCGGAGACGGCGAGGTGAGCGGAGCTGTGCTGCCGGCCGCCCCCTGACGAACACCGACAAGGTAATGAACGCACGCGATGCTGCATTTTTGAGCGCATAGGCTTCACTCAGAACTGCAGAAGTCTCATCTGTTACACCCCCTTTTTGCGTAATACTAGTGTCGATCGTCAATTAAAGCTCATGGTGTTCACATTTGCCACTTGAAGTAAAAATCTGAAACGCGATGATTTTTCTGTTATATACAGTAGTTATTGAGAAGCCACATCAGCCACTGAAATTTACGACAAGTTAGATAAGTAATTAAAGATAATTGAGGGTCACTGTAGACCATTTTGATAGTTTTCTCTCTTGTGAAACTTAATTTAAACCTAGATTATAGATGTGATATGGCATAGGTCATCCTTCGATCCATTGTAGAACCTGGAAACAATTTCAGGGAATATTCGTTCACATTTTTGTTGAACGCAGTTGGTTTTTACCATCCTGTATTAAAACATTTCCCTTTATCAATAGTGCAATTTATAAACGATGTTTTGTGAGCAGAATAAAATTTCCAATGGTAAACTTAAGTGCTTTTTCGACGTTATTTTACCAGCTAACTAAAAATAGGAAAGCCTTGAACCCCTTCCACTAAATTTAGTTAGTATTAAGATTCCTTTACAGGGAGTGCAGTAGAGCTGACGCTGAAATCTTTAAGTATTTGGTTATATCATCGCTAGTCTCACTGAACTCTTCTGAATTCTACATGTCATGTGTGGTCTGACGTCTCCTTACCAGCAACAGGTCCCAGGTTCAAACTAGCCAATTCGCTAAAAAACACGCTCAGAGCGTCGTTGCGCGAAAGTGGTAGGGAGACACGATATAGAACAGACACCACGCAGAATGTTTAGAAGCTGTCAGTACAGGTGTCTGCTCTCTTGAAATACAGGGTGATTATAATTAAACTTTCAAACCGCTGTAGAAGTAACACCACTGGTCAACATGATGTCAAATTACAGCTGAATATTATCGGAGGAGGGGGAAAACGTATGGCAGAATAAAAATAAATAGTTACAAAATGTAGCAATAGATGGCGCTGTAAGCATCATAATTTAATAGTGGTCGACTACAAATGAATAATGAATCATACAACAATGCCCAAGGAGTACGTTTGATGTCAAACAAACTGTACTACTCAGTGTGCATGGGTGTACAGGTGTGAGAATGTTAGTTACGTAAGCCGATCCACCACAGCAAGGTCATATCACATCGGAAGGTAAAAATCAGTTTCTAACTGTCCCGAGGCCAAAAACCGCATAGAGAGCATCAATCAAAATCGAATCGGATTGTTAATTTCCTTCTGACTGGCGAAAAACATGTTCAATATGTTGTCCACCGTTTTTTGCAACAAGTTGATATCGAGGGACAACATGTTCCACAACTGATCGAAGTGTTTCCGGGGTCACATTCAGAATGTGTTGCACAATGCGTGCCTTCAGGGCAGCTAAGTTTGCAATCGGAACACTGAAGACAAAATCTTTCAGATAGCCCAATAGCCAAATTGACACGGATGAAGATCAGGTGATCGGGACGGCCAGGCTGTAGGGAAATGGCACTTCAGCAGCTGCTTAACTGGATTTGCAATGTGCGGAGGTGCGCCATCTTGCATAAAAATGATCCATCCATACATCCATGCTGTTGGAGAGCTGGAATGACATGGTTGCGCAAAAGATACTCATAGTGCTTTCCAGTGATGGTTCAGGTAACACGACCGGAAGCACCTGTCTCTTCGAAAAAATATGGCCCGATGATCAGTGATACCGTAAACCCAAACCACACAATGACCTTTTCAGGATGAAGTGGTACTAGTTGATTTGCGTGTGGATTTTCCGTTGCCCATATTCGACAGTTCTGTGTATCGACATATCCTGTTAGATGGAAGTGGGCTTCGTGTGTCCACCAAATCTTCCACGGCCAATCATTGTCCACTTCCATGCGAGCAAAAAATTCTAAAGCAAAGGTCTCTCTTGCGTGCAGGCGAACAGGAAGCAACTCGTGCACAAAGCAGGATGTTTCGTAGGATTTTACGCACCGTGCTCACAGGTATGTCCAACGTTCGGACTATTCTCCATGCGCAACACATTCGCACACCACCACTCGACTCCTTCTGCACTGCTGTGGCCATTTCTTCCACTGACGTCGAATCAATTCGTTTCCTCCCTGTACTAGGTTGCACCCCAAAAGAACTCATCTTTTCGAATGTCCCAATCGTTTCCTCCAGACCTTCGGGCAAACGCCTTTCTTCAAAGTCTTCAGTGTCCGGTACTTCTGCAGAGGTACGTGTACACAGTCATCATTTCTGTAATACAGCTTTACAAGCAGAGCGCGATCGTCCATTGAGACGGTCATGGCGAACGTTGCAGACGCAAAAGGAGGAAAAGCCGTGTACCCGGCGTATTTATACCAACTTCAATGGGCCGTGCGCTTGACAGGTGTTTTATTTTGTATACTGACACCTGCAGCGCCATCTACTAATCGATTTTCACAATATTTTTTTTTCTATTGCCATACGTTTTCCTCTTCTCCAATAATATTCTGCTGGAATTTGACGTCATTTTGACCAGTAGTGTTATTTCTACAGCGTTTTGAGAGTTTGATTATAATCAAATGGTTCAAATGGCTCTGAGCACTATGGGACTTAACTGCTGTGGTCATCAGTCCCCTAGAACTTAGAACTACTTAAATGTAACTAACCTAAGAACATTACACACATCCATGCCCGAGGCAGGATTCGAACCTGCGACCATAGCAGTCGCGCGGTTCCAGACTGTAGCGCCTAGAACCGCTCGGCCACTCTGGCCAGCTTGATTATAATCACGCTGTATATCAGTCGTAGGCAGTGTGGCACTTCAGACTCCTTTTCTGTTTAGAATTTCGCTCACGACTTGGTCAGTTGTTTTTAGAGTCAGTTCAAAAGCCAGCTTCTTCCTTTGCCCAGAAGTATTTTCCAAAGACATTCTTCTTGATTTATAGACGTTGATAGTGAGGGGTCGCGCCTGCCTGGGACGATGTTCTAAATGATCACTATCCTTCTTGCGCTGTGAAATAGAAAGAAGCACTACTTCGAACTGTGGCGTGTCTGCACCCTATTACAGGACGAAAATAGGTCTTGTTAAGGCCAGAGCCACATTTCGCTCTTTCGAGTAATACTGGATCCTTCTGGGGACAAAGCTGTCGTAAATTGTTTTATGCACCGACCACAGCTTCTCAACTCGGAAGTTTTAGGGAAAATAGAGGCTAGCCGTGAAAGTTTTCATTAAATTACTAGGACAGGGCTTCCACTTTCTGAGGGTACTGCTTTTTCTCAGAAGTATAATGTTGCGTACGCTTGTGGTACGGTCGGGGTATTCAATAGCGAACTGTGAAATAAGAATAATGTAGGAAAGAAGGAAGGTTAGTGTTTACTGCCTCGTTCACAAGGGGATCGTTAGAGAAGGAGTCTAGCTTAGATCAGGGAAGGATGAAGAAGGAAATCTGCCGTGCCTTGTCGAAGGAGCCATACAAGTATTTCCCTTAAGCGATTTAGAGAAATCATGGAAAAACTAAATCTGGTCGGTCGGACGGGAATCTGAACCGTGTTCCTCATTCGGGAGCAATGGTTCAGTGTGGGAACCACCGCGCCTCTTCATTTGGTTGGTTGGTTGGTTTGTGGGATTGAAGGGACCAGACTGCTACGGTCATCGGTCCCTTTTTCCAAAAACTTCAAACACCCACACAGAATAAAACGAACAATGGAGACGACAAGAGACGACACAAGGCAAGAAAGACTCAGACAGAGACCAGACAAAAGGAATTAAAATCAGACGGAGTGTAACAGTGGTTGGCCGACCATAGAGGCAAAAAAGGAAAAGCCAGCCACGCAGAAACACACTAAAAAACCAGTCTAAAATCGTAGGCCAGAGGCCAGACTGAACACAAAAAACGACAATCAATTAGATTAAGTGATAAAAACCCCCTGCCCAAATAAAACGCAAAACTAAGCTTGCCATAGCAGTGTCATCTGTTAAAAGCGCAGGGAGCGTATCAGGCAGCGCAAACGTCTGCCTGGGCACAGTTAAAAGAGGACAGGCCAACAAAATGTGGACATCCGTCAAAGCCGACCTGCAGCGACGTAGAGGCGGGTCCTCACGGCGCAGTAACTGGCTGTGTGTCAAGCGGGTGTGGCCAATGCGGAGCCGACAAAGGACAACTGAGTCCCTGCGAGTGGCTCGCATGGATGACCACCACACATTCGTCGTCTCCTTGATAGGACGGAGTTTGCTTGGTGTGGTCAGGTTGCGCCATTCAGTGTCCCAAATCTCGAAAACTTTGCGGCGTACGACTGCTCGCAAATCAGTCTCCGGGAGGCCAATATCCAGAGATGGTTTACTGGTGGCCTGTTTGGCCAGGCGGTCAACATGTTCATTGCCCGGTATCCCAACATGGCCTGGGGTCCAAATGAAGGTCACTGAGCGTCCACTCCTGTAGAGGGCATAAAGAGACTCCTCGATTAACAATACCAAGGGACGCCTAGGGAAGCACTGGTCATGGGCTGGTAGGCTGCTTAAGGAGTCACTACAAATGACGTAGGACTCACCATAGCAGGAGCGGATATCCAGAATGATATTTTCACTCTGCTGAAACTGTAAGTAGGCTGTTTAGGTTTTCTTATTGGTAACGCCACGTAGCGCTCTGTATGAAAATCACTGGCTGTGCTGTGTGCAGTATGTGGCTAGTTTGCATTGTTGTATGCCATTTAGTGTTAGGCAGCTGGATGTGAACAGTGCGTAGCGTTGTGCAGTTGGAGGTGAGCCGCCAGCAGTGGTGGATGTGGGGAGAGAAATGGCGGAGTTTTGAAATTTGTAAGACTGGATGTCATGAACTGCTATGTATATTATGATTTTTCAACACTATTAAGGTAAATACATTGTTTGTTCTCTATTAAAATCTTTCATTTGCTAACTATGCCTATCAGTAGTTAGTACCTTTCATAGTTTGAATCTTTTATTTAGCTGGCGGTAGTGGCGCTCGCTGTATTGCAGTAGTTCGAGTAACAAAGATTTTTGTGAGGTAAGTGATTTGTGAAACGTATAGGTTAATTTAATCAGGGCCATTCTCTTGTAGCGATTACTGAAAGTCGGATTGCGTTGCGCTAAAAAAAAAATAGTGTGTGTCAGTTTAAGCACAGTCATGTATAATTGTTCAAAGGGGACGTTTCATATGTCGACCCTTAGCCGAGGACACCTCACTGGAATCTTCTGATTTTTTCTTGTAGTTTGTGTAATTAGTGTAGGTCTTGTTTATTGATAGCTCGTAATTGTAAGGAGAATTTCCTTTGTAGTGTAGTTTTTCATTCTTGTACAGTAAAACAGTTGTGGCATGCATGTAGATTTGCACCAAGTATTTCGTAGCTGCGCTTGCAATTAACGAGATATTATTTTCAGTGCTATGTTAATGTGTTCTCTTATTTTTGCTCTTCAAATTGTGCTTTTCTGTGTTGTCGTGTGAAATATTGTGACAATAATGGCGTGTGAAAAACGTAACACTAGGCTCCAAAGTAAACTGAGAAATAATAGTGACGACGAGCGTAGCTTATCAGCGGCACCGTGTAATGAATTAACTAATGTTCAAAGTAGTAATTTGGTAATTGTGCATAGGGAAGTGGAGCGGGCTGCAAATAATGGTGTAGACAGTGAAACAATTAGTGAACAGGGAAGCATTATCGATCGATCGGTCGGCAACGCTTGCCTCAGGAATCCGATAGGACAGGACACAATCTCGCAAATACTGTAGATTCAGGATTTGGGTCCTCACCGTTTTCTCAAATAAGTCAAGACACATTTTCTGCTTGTCAAAATGTGAATGTTGCCGGTGCAAATTCACTGCCGAAAAGCACTGAGGAACCTGTTTCAGACACCAGTGCATTGTTATTACAATTAATACAACAAATGGGACAAACACAGCAAAAGCTTCAAAAGTTAGACATAATGGAACAAAATCTTCAAATGTTAGACACAATGGAACAAAATCTTCAAAAGTTAGACACAACGGAACAACACCAGAGACAAACACAGCAACAGTTAGACGCAATGGAACAAAATCTTCACACCACGCTTGAACAAACACGTGAAGATTTAACTACTGAGTTACGTAAAATAGAATCGAAATGTCAAAAAGTCTGTAATGACGTAAAAACACAAATTTGTGAGCATTTCCAACCTATTTTTTCGCGTCATGAAAATGCATTACAGAATCACGAAGCAGCCATAAAAGAACTGCAAACTATTGTTCATGACAATCATGAGACCTTGCAAGCTAAAATTGACTCAGCTGCATCTACCGATTCGGTTACGCAACTTGCAAAAACTCAGGAAAACTTAAAGGACACAGTAGATACTCTGAAAATTGGTTCAGAAAGACACATGGAGGAAATTAGTTTATTATCAGAGAAAGTAGTTGAACTTTCGGATCAGCTAAATAATTTATCTACGAAGGTAGATGATAATCTGAATGACACAAAACCGGTAGTCTTTAATGATACAGAAGAGTGCGAACAAATTAGGAAATTCAAACAAAATCAGAATCAAATTAAAACGCAACACCAAAGAGAAATCCGGGAAGTACAAGAACAGCTGACACAGGTAATACAAGAATTACGTATTTCAGAGGCCACTCGCGCTCCAATACGGGAAGAGGGACATAGAAATACGGAACAGCCACAATAACTCAGGGCACTTCGGAAATTATGAAAGAAATTGGCAAGGTCCACCGAATTTTGAAATGGAACCGCCGAAACGACGTAACAATGACTGATATGCGACTCGCCGACATGATGATTTTGACTATAAGCTGTTCATTACTACACGTAAATTTAAAACATTTAAGAATTCTGGCAACGACATTCATCCACAAGCGTGGCTCCATCAATTCTCTCATTGTTTTCCTCCCAACTGGTCATTAGAGCACAGATTAGAATTTATGTGTGGCTATTTAGAGAATGAACCAGCTGTAAGAATGCGATCGGTCATTCACGATTGCCACAGTGAAGGAGAATTTTACCATGCTTTCCTCTCAGCATATTGGTCTCAAGCTACACAAGAGCGAGTAAAACATAGCATCATGATGATGAAACACTTTGAACAATCTGAATTTTCCAGTCTTGTCAAATATTTTGAAGACATGTTGCATAAGAATCAATATCTTTCAAACCCATACAGCCATTCAGAACTCATCCGCATTTGCTTAATGAAATTGCCTGAACATTTAAGAAATATTATTTTGGCAGGGCGGTGCAAAGACGACATTGAAGCTTTTCAGGGACTCTTACAAGAATTAGAAATTGACACAGACAGTCACGGGATGCGAAAACAGGAAAACAATCACTACAGATCACATCCATCACAATTCCGTGACGACAGAAACAATAACTGGACACGACAAGTCTATTCTTACAACGCAAATCGTGACCAAAACAGACACCACCAATATGACAACCACTGGCAGAGTAATAATAGTTACAGAGAAAGATCGCACTTCCGTAATTATGAATATGACAGAGATAACCATAGAAACAGAAAATATGGAAACCAAAACAATAATTATCAAAGGAGACAGAATAACTTCAGACGCAACGGTCCACCACGCAGTTACGATTCCGGGAGAAATTCTCCACCACATGACCGAAAA
The DNA here is from genome assembly GCF_023864345.2 of Schistocerca serialis cubense. Classification (NCBI taxonomy): domain Eukaryota; kingdom Metazoa; phylum Arthropoda; class Insecta; order Orthoptera; family Acrididae; genus Schistocerca; species Schistocerca serialis. The sequence goes on along the minus strand of NC_064641.1, from coordinate 611,616,615 downwards.
ACAAGAAACTATGTAAACTACCGACAAAACGACAGACCTGAATTTAATCAGAATTGGCGAGCTTCAAACAGGGCAGGGCCTTCTCGTCAAGGTGAATTTGTAGAAGTTAGGTCTCCTAATCCCAATAACGACGCACGCCAACAAAGAGTTAGCAGACAATGACCCGCACCGCAGGCAGCCACGTGCGCCGGCTGGCTCAGAGAAAAATAACATAGACGCTAACATTGAGAAAAATTCCAGTATTCTTTATCGATGTATACCGCATGATAATTGCGTTGAAGTTGAAACTCTGCATGCTAGGAAGAGTAAAGGATTGCACCACATTTCACATGTAAAACCGTTTATTGAAAGATAATCTGCTTTTTAACTTTGTCTTTGCCATGTAACTTTTCACTTTACAATGCTAGTATGCTTTGTCAGACTTAGAATCTGTTAACATGCAACAATGTTTGAAATTAAATATCCAGTCAAGAACCAAGAGAACTTATTTAAACAGACATTACGAATGCTTTGTTATTGTGAACAGACGTCACAGTGTTATTGTGTGTGTACATTCTTGCTTGTTAGTTGCACGATCACGTAACGACTATAAGGTTCACATACTTAGAACATGCAACACTTTGATTTACTTGAAAATACATTCTTTATTTGAAATACTTTCTGTGGGATTAAGGATGACTTAGCACTTGGTTTCTTTGACAGCTACACAGTTATATCACGACGCTACTAATGTGTGACACAATTTACATGGTTGCGTTTGTGCTGTATCTGCTTTATATCTGCACAGTTTTTCTGAATTCTTCTGGAAAGTAAAACATGTTTAATAGTAACTTTGTGGTATAGTTACAATAAGACAGCGTTTTTTTTGTTTTGTAGCACAACAATACGTTACAGTGTAGTACTTTCTTGATCATGGTACTGTACGTAATAACTACGATATCTATACGCAAAGCATTTCACTTTTGTTTATCATGAGGTAAGTACATTGGCTTCTGCAGAACTTAGCTTTCGGAGGAAAATAACTACGACACTTCCACAGAGATTATCTTACAGCAAGACGCACATTTAGCGCTACAGGGCACGTATTTGAGTGATTAATTTTGTACTTAAATCATTTATTTTTAAAGATATTTGAATTACAACGATACAAAGGTTTTCTGTGATACATTTCATTCCATTGCTGTAATCTGTAACACCTGAGGGTATAATTACATTAATCCTCAGGGGGTTACACGCTTACTTTGTGTACCATGTGTGTGGCAAGCACAAGGAGCCCTAGCTAATATGGTATTTGCTTATACAACTTTACACATCGGTACCATATCTCTCCAACACAAATTACACAGCTATCTGATCATTTAACTGAGAGACAAACATTTTTTTTACTACATCAGTGACACATGTTTATGCAGTTACACAGTTTGGTAACTTCACACTTACGAAATTGTATTTTGTCTGTACTTTGTGAACTGTTCATATTTATCGGACCCATTGTGATATTATGAGAGCTTTGAATGATATATTTGGTATGGGATAACGATTTTTAAAGTACGTTTGAGGCAGATGACACTTTTGACATGAGCAGAGAATTTTATTTAGGTTTTGAAATTATTGGAGGAAGCTACGTCGATTTTGAGAGTTGACTGAGGTGTTATGATGTTATTATTACGATAACTATGTGTATTATGCTGTTGTGGTATGTTTATGATCAATAAACTGATGCTATATGAGTTATTTGATTATGCTACATATCTGTTATGATGAAATATTGAAGAAGCATCGATGAATAAGGTAAGGAATAATGAGTAGTGGTTAGGGACTGTGGTTTGTGAAAAAGGTTGTTGGAAACCAAGAATCGTACTTTAAGAGTTATGAACTGTATGTAAATGCGTGAATGTATTACAATGCCAACGAAAATTTTTTGGACACTGTTATATCAATAGGATTTTGTTTCTACAGATTTGTAACGCAAATTCTTGACCTGTGAAATATTTTTATACGAGACTGTCACTGTAGCGGAAACTGCTGTCGTAAATATTTCGGTAAGGAAGCTAAGTGACCCAGGTGGCGCCCAGATGTGCCAGTCGCTTGTAGAAAAAGCCATTAGTGTGTGCCTTTCAGAGGCACAGGTGGAGAAAAAAAAAAGAGGCCATTATCCTCGCTATTGACATTCCTTTGTAGAAATCATCGCAATTACGACACGCTCAAACTTTAAAACATATGATTATACTGTGGAGCTCTTAATTTATGATATTTACTAAAATGCCTAATGAAACGATGAGAAACATTTAACGGCTATTGTCTTGCTAGTTGAGAGAAATGCCATATGGCTTGCTTTATGTATTTATTCACTCCTTTTGTTTAATATCTAGTTTCTAGCTGCACTGCAGCATTGGTTAAAATAAAATTTAATAGATGTACTAATATAGTTATTTTAAGCCTACAGATCCAGTCAATTATAAATTTATGATCTACTTCCAAGAAAACGAGGGCACATAAATAGACATTTCTCTTTACAGGAATTGCATGAATAATTTTCTTACGATTTGGTAACTTATCTGCTAGCGTAAGTTCTCGTGATGCATCACCCTAGTGTTAAGATGTGACATAGGTATTAAACATGGCCATTTTTACTGTAATATTTTTTCTGCTTGAACTATGTCATGTTTAGATATAAGTTATTGCATTTGCTGCTGCTGTTTGCCAGGCATAGTGCTACTGAATTTCACTTTGTATTACTCTGTTAAGCCAGTTTTACTACTGATTTATTTTTCTTGTTTGCTGCACATTGCCTTATATTAGTTGTAATATTGCAATTGCTTTGCTAATTTCTATAATGCTGCTTGCTTTGCAAATCTGCATTTTTTTATTGCTGTTTGTATTAATTGTTTAGCACTGCTGCATTGCCTCGTCCTGTAGTTTAGCATCTGAGCTCAGTAGATTTAAGTTAGCTTAAGAGGGGGTAGACTATATAAGAGAATGAGTTGCGATGCATTGGAAGAAATGCATTGAGAAGTTATACAAAAAAGGATAGAAAACAGGTATAGATGGGACTTTTTGGAAATAATGAAGAACAAAGGCAGATCTCCGAGATTTTGTTTGCAAAATACTGCAGTAAAACAAACCCTGTCCTTTCCTTGTGTTATCCCACTATGTGTTTGTGTACCCTTGGGTATTTGTGTTCTTCCTTTCTTTATGTGTTTATCTGATTTGAGTTATGTAGTATAATTTTTCTGATAATATGTTATTTACTTTGTAAAGATGTTTAGATATTATTTATTCTGTTTTGTTTTAATGCTCATGTGTGAAGTTGATGTTTCAAAAGCTATTCTGATCTTTTATGTATCTACTTATGTCATAATTCCTCTAACACTGATGTATATGTTATTTTGATTCTTTTGTAAAGCCTGTACTACAAATGTTATCTGTATTATTATGTTTTTAATGATGTATTTTATATGTTTGTTATTGTATTCTTATGTTACAAAATTGTAATTGACACCAGTTCATCGAATTAAGTAACTTGTAAGTTACATTTCACTGCACACGTTTCTGTTGGTCATAGTATATGGACAATATGTGAGAAGTAGGGACTGATAGTGTTTGCACGTGTGTTAATAATTCAGCAAGGGACTGGTTAACAGCATTGCTGGTTCTAAGGACAATTAAAAAAAAAAAACTTCGTGAGTGCACAAGTGGTGGTTTATGGACTTGCTATTTTCTCCGCAAAACTCTTCGATGGTGATTGTGCACCTGCACAGTTGCAACAGATGGCTGCTGGTCGTCTCTACAAGGACTACAGTGGGTCTGCATCTTTGATAGCCCACCAATACCATTATCTCTACAAGGACTATAGTGGGTCTGCATCTTTGATGGCCCACCAATACCACAATCTCTACCAGGACTACAGTGGGTCTGCTCTGTGATGACCTACCTACCAATAGTCTTCAAAACTTCGAATGACTCTGTTGTGGGTTTGCTCTGTTGTGGCCCATTACCTGCCTGCATGTCGAGAGTCAGCACTGTCTTTCCGTTGGAAGGACAACACTACTTCTTCAAGACTGCATGGAAATCCACTACTTCCGTGTGCATTTTCTTTTACTGCTCAGACTTTGAGAAAAACACTGCAATTTTACTGTGATAAATGATCAAGACTGTCTTTATGGACTGTGAGAAAATTTTAGCTTTTGACCAACATTGTATGAATAAGAGTGTGCATTTGATATCTTTGTTATTGTAATTATGAAAAATTTTATCAAATCATTATTGGCCACTGCCAAAAAAATTTGTAAAATTTTCAGTGGGGAGCATGGGGGCTATGTAAGTAGGCTGTTTAGGTTTTCTTATTGGTAACGCCACGTAGCGCTCTGTATGAAAATCACTGGCTGTGCTGTGTGCAGTCTGTGGCTAGTTTGCATTGTTGTCTGCCATTGTAGTGTTAGGCAGCTGGATGTGAACAGCGCGTAGCGTTGCGCAGTTGGAGGTGAGCCGCCAGCAGTGGGGGTTGTGGGGAGAGAAATGGCGGAGTTTTGAAATTTGTAAGACTGGATGTCATGAACTGCTATGTATATTATGATTTTTCAACACTATTAAGGTAAATACATTGTTTGTTCTCTATTAAAATCTTTCATTTGCTAACTATGCCTATCAGTAGTTAGTACCTTCCATAGTTTGAATCTTTTACTTAGCTGGCAGTAGTGGCGCTCGCTGTATTGCAGTAGTTCGAGTAACGAAGATTTTTGTGAGGTAAGTGATTTGTGAAACGTATAGGTTAATTTAATCAGGGCCACTCTCTTGTAGGGATTACTGAAAGTCAGATTGCGTTACGCTAAATAAAAAAATATTGTATGTCAGTTTAAGCACAGTCATGTATAATTGTTCAAAGGGGACGTTTCAAAACTTCCTGGCAGATTAAAACTGTGTGCTGGACCGAGAATCGAACTCGGGACCTTTGCCTTTCGCAGGCAAGTGCTCTACCAGCTGAGCTACCCAAGTACGACTCACGCCCAGTCCTCACAGCTTTACTTCTGCTAGTACCTCGTCTCCTACCTTCCAAACTTTACAGAAGCTCTCCTGCGAACCTAGCAGAACTAGCACTCCTGAAAGAAAGGATATTTCGGAGACATGGCTTAGCCACAGCCTGGGGGATGTTTGCAGAATGATATTTTCACTCTGCAGCGGAGTGTGCGCTGATATGAAAGTGCCTGGAAGTCGTCGTCTCCGCAAAAAGCAACACCGCACAGTGGAAATTGCACCCAGGAACGTATCCTAGCCCAAGAGATGGAGAATGAGCGGGACAGCAATGCGACGACGATAAAGCTGGCTAGAGGTCTCAATGCACGATGGACAAAATGCACCATGTAAGGCGCCTTTCCCCAATTGGCTCGCTCTTGGGAAGAATTTGGAAAGATGGAGGTCACATATAAGCCGAAACGTTTGAGACTCCTTTTAGTCGCCTCTTACGACAGGCAGGAATACCGCGGGCCTATTCTTACCCTCGAACTCGCAGGGGGACTTCATTCGGTGGAACAACGTTTATCCGTCTACAGATCACGGTGCCTGTTGCCGTGGAGACGGCCGACAAAACCAAACAGGGGCGTTTCTAAATGAACACCACAGTTCTCATTCTCGCATTCCATTTATAGGCAGTGAACCCCGTAGCGCGTTGCTGGAGCCCTCGCAGCGGGCGCCCTGCCCCCAGCGGCCGGACACGGGCCGGCGCTTCCGCGGACGGTCGCTTATCTGGAGGGCGGAGGAGGATGCGCGCGGTGCGCCGTGCCACGCAATCACCTGCCGTCAGCGGCCGCACCGCGCGCCTTATCGAGCGCCCGTCACGCCTGACATATTACACTGGCCGGCACCGCCGCCGCCGCAGCCGCAGCAGCAGCAGCCGCTTAAAGCGATCAGGCCCTGCATTATGCCGCCGGCCACTTTGCACCGTCAGCCGCGAAACCCTACCCCCGTCCATTTGAGTAAGAAGCACTGTTGTGCTGGCCTAACGTGACCTGCTTCAAAGGAGAAATCATACACTACTGGCCATTAAAATTGCTACACCAAGAAGAAATGCAGATGATAAACGGGTATTCATTGGACAAATATATTATACTAGAACTGACATGTGATTACATTTTCTAGCAATTTTCGTGCATAGATCCTGAGAAATCAGTACCCAGAAGTGCCACCTCTGGTCGAAATAACAGCCTTGATACACCTGGGCGTTGAGCCGAACAGAGCTTGGATGGGTGTACAGATACAGCTGCCCATGCAGCTTCAACACGATACCACAGTTCATCAAGAGTAGTGACTGGCGTATTGTGACGAGCCAGTTGCTCGGCCACCATTGACCCGACGTTTTCAGTTGGTGAGAGATCTGCAGAATGTGCTGGCCAGGGTAGCAGTCGAACATTTTCTGTATCTAGAAAGGCCCGTACAGGATCTGCAACATGTGGTAGTGCATTATCCTGCTGAAATGTAGGGTTTCGCAGGGATCGAATGAAGGGTAGAGCCACGGGTCGTAACACATCTGAAATGTAGCGTCCACTGTTCAAAGTGCCGTCAATGCGAACAAGGGGTGACCGAGACGTGTAACTAATGGCACTCCATACCATCACGCCGGGTGATACGCCAGTATGGCGATGACGAATACACGCTTCCAATGTGCGTTCACTAAGATGTCGCCAAACGTGGATGCGACCATCATGATGCTGTTAACAGAACCTGGATTCATCCGAAAAAATTACGTTTTGCCATTCGTGCACCTACGTTCGTCGATGAGTACACCATCGCAGGCGCTCCTGTCTGTGATGCAGCGTCAAGGGTAACCGCAGCCATGGTCTCCGAGCTGATCTCTTGCAAACGTCCCCATCTATTCACTCAGAGATCGAGACGTGGCTGCACGATCCGTTACAGCCATGCGGATAAGATGCCTGTCATCTCGACTGCTAGTGATACGAGGTCATTGGGATCCAGCACGGCGTTCCGTATTACCATCCTGAACCCACCGATTCCATATTCTGCTAACGGTCATTGGATCTCGACCAACTCGAGCAGCAATGTCGCGATACTATAAACCGCAATCACGATAGGCTACAATCCGACCTTTATCAAAGCCGGAAACGTGATGGTACGCAATTATCCTCCTTACACGAGGCATCACGACAACGTTTCACCAGGCAACGCCGGTCAACAGCTGTTTGTGTATGCGAAATCGGTTGGAAACTTTCCTCATGTCAGTACGTTGTAGGTGTCGCCACCGGCGCCAACCTTGTGTGAATGCTCTGAAAAGCTAATCATTTGCATACCACACCATCTTCTTCCTGTCGTCCGCAGCTCGTGGTCGTGCGGTATCGTTCTCGCTTTCCGCACCCGGGTTCCAGGGATCGATTCCCGGCGGGGTCAGGGATTTTCTCGTGATGACTGGCTGTTGTGTGTTGTCCTTAGGTTAGTTAGGTTTAAGTAGTTCTAAGCTCTAGGGGAATGATTACCATAGATGTTAAGTCCCATAGTGCTAGGAGCCATTTGAACCATCTTCCTGTTGGTTAAAGTTAGCGTCTGTAGCACGTCATCTTCATGGTGTAGCAATTTTGATGGCCACTAGTGTATATAGGCTGTTAGGGGTAGGGGTAGAAATATTGTGATCATTGGTATCTTAATATGTGCCAACTTCTGTGTGGGTGTTGTTTTTCCTCTACGTCTAACAGTCTTTCTGCAAATACGCCACATATTTTACCAGCTGATGTTTTCTGCACGGTTGTAACTTCACCACTAAATGGACTACACCCGTCTGTATAGACTAACCATTTTGCATCCACGTGTCCACACTTCAACACCTGACCTGCTGCCCAGGAGAAAAAAACATTAATGTCTTGCTCTAGCCACATATTCTTGGAGGTACTGTCCAACCTAAACGCGTACGAAATGTAATAGCTACAATTATTAGTCTGAAAATAAAGTAAGTACTGATTCTACATTTCTTTAGTACACTGTGCATAGCCACCAATAAAGATATCTGCTCTTACTTCCCTAACACCCTGCACTGTTTAATTTTTACTTAACTGGTTGTCTCTAGTATTTTAAGCAAGCCCGGTTAGCCGTTCGGTGTAATACACAGCTTACCGGGCGGGAAGGCGTGCCAGTCCCCGACACGAATCCGCCCGGTGGATTAGTGTCGAGGTCCGGTGTGCCAGCCAGTGTGTGGATAGGCGATTTTCCAATTGCCTCTGCGGATGCGGGCTGTTTCCCCTCATTCCGCCTCAGCTACACTATGTCGGCGATTGAAGCGCAAACACAATCTCCACGTGCGAATACATCGTAATTAGCCAGCCATGCAAACAATGGGGCTACACTCGTCTGGAGTGAGACGTTCCTGGGAGAGTCCACTGGGGGCCGAACCGCACAATAACCCTGGGTTCGGTGTAGGGCTTCGGTGGGGTGAGTGGACTGCTATAGCCTGTTGTGGACTTGTGTACCACTGTGGGCTTCGGCGGGGACGAAGCCTCTCCATCGTTTCTAGGTCCCCAGTTCCATACAATACAATACAGTCTAGTATTTCAACTATTTTTAAAATTTTATTTGTTATCAGTCCTTTAGCTGATTTTATGTGTCCCACCAAGAACTACACTCCTGTTCCAAGCTCTTTAGCTCACCCGTCATGGACTGTGCAGCTGGTCCCGGCAGAGGTTCGAGTCCTCCCTCGGGCATGGGTGTGTGTGTTTGTCCTTAGGATGATTTAGGTTAAGTAGTGTGTAAGCTTAAGGACTGATGACCCTAGCAGTTAAGTCCCATAAGATTTCACATACATTTGAACATTTCTTTAGCTCGGAGTAGCACTTACACGCAATGTTCTCAATTATTTCTTGGATATATTCCAATCCCTGCCTTCCCATAGAGTTTTACCTTCCATACCTTCCTCTACCGTGGTATTTACTTCCTGATATCTTGAAATATGCCCTGTCTTCCTGTCAAAGTATTCTACGTATTTCTTTCCTCGTTGATTGTACGGAGAAACTTCTGATTTCTTATCTTATCAGTTCACTAAATTTCCAACAGCCTTTAGTAGCATCACATCTCAAACGCTTCGATTCTTATTTCTGGTTTCCACCACAGACCATGGTCTGTGTTTCATACGTACATTCTCAGAAACGTCTTCCTGAAATGAGGGCCGATGTTCCATACTAATTTTGATAAGTTTATCATTAATCTCATTTCTGTCACTCCTTATTTATTTCCTCTTTCTTTAGTTTACACTTAATGTTCTGTGTTCAGTACACTCACCATTCCATACAGTATGTCCTGCAGTTCTTTCTCGCCTTCATAGAGGACAACAGTATCAACACTGAATTTTATCGTGCTGAACTATAATCTCATGTACGAAACTTACTTTTATTTCCATCATTGCTTCTTCGACATATAGGTTGAACAGTAAGGGGGAGAGACTGCGTTCCTATCTTATGCCCTTTTTAAATTGACAACTTCGTTCTTCGACTTTCATTTTTATTGCTCCTGCTTGGTTCTCGTACATATCCTATATTACCCGCATTTCACTGTAGCTTACACTTACTTTTCTCAGAAGTTAGAACGTCGTGCATCATTGTACATTGTTGAACGCTTTTCGTAGGTCGATAAATCCAATGAATGTTTCTTGATTTTCCTTAAGTGCTCTCTCCATCGTCAGGCGCAACATCGGAACTGACTCTTCTATCTTTACCTCTCCTAATGCCAAACTGATAGTCGCCTAAGATATATTTAATTATATTTTCCACTATTTTGTATATTATCCTTGCCAGAAACTTGGAGACATTATCTGTTAAGCTCACTGTGTAATAATTTTCTCATTTATGAGCCCTTCCTATCTTCCGGACTGGATCTATTGCATTTCCCCGAAAGTCTGTTGGTATGTCCCCAGTCAGACAGATTGTATACATATGCCTGAATAGTCGTTTGACTGCCATTTACGAAGAAATATTATGTCTATTTTATTCGATCACGAGTCCTCCAAAGCTCTGTTAAAATCTGACTCTAATATTGGGTACCCTATCCCTTCAAATCAATTTTTCACTGTATTATTTCTACTTATCCGCTCTCTCTTCTACGTTTAACAGCGGGGTTCTTTCTGTACGCTTATTGTCAGCTTTGCCTTTACTTTCACCGAAAATTGCTTCGGCTTTTCTATATGCTGAATTAGTCCATCCAACGACTATTTTTTTCGATTTATTGGCATTTTCCTTGCAACCACTTCGCCTTAACTTCCCTGCTTTCAGTTCTAAGTAGTACTACGGAATCTGTCTTTCTCTGGACATTTTATTTCTACCGTTACCCACCATTTCTAGGTAGTTACTTTCAGGTAACTAAATTTGGCAGTTCTATGATTCCCCTTTTTAGAGATGTCCATTCCACTTCAACTGAACTGCCAATTGTTGTACTCACTATCACGGGGTCTACGTCCTCACCATTGCTCAGGACATCTGTGTGTCAATTCTTACCATGTCGATTTCCTGTCGATTCCCTTAAACTTCGGCCTACTTTTCATTAGTCAAGTGTGATTTGTGTCTGTGTCTACTCCTGCTTACGCTTTGCAATCCAGTGTCTGATTTCGGAATCTCTGTCTGACCGAAATATAATGCAGCTAACATCTTCTCGTATCGCCAGGCCTTTTCCATACATGCCTTTTCCTCTTGCCTTCTTTTAACAGTGTATTCGTTACAACCAACTGAATATTACTGCAGAATATTAGTCTTTCTCTACAGTGTTCCAACATCCATGATTATTGCCATCTCCCTTTCTATACTGATTTGCTCGTTCAGTGCCCTCATTTAATCTGTCCCTCTCTTCATTTTCTGCATGTGCGCGTGAGCTATTTTTTTGCCAAAGGTTTGCTTTCGATTCTGATAAGAACAATCCTATCGAATGAACTGCTTAAAAGAGCTCACTGTCAGCACTATCTTCCTATTCGCAACGAATCCTACTCCATCATTTCGTTTTTTGCTCTGTTAATAATATCCTATGTTCGTGTGATCAGATATTCTTACTTATATTTCATCACATTGACCCCATTATATCTAGACTGAGGCTCTGCATTTCCATCTTTACATTTTCTAGTTGTCCTGCCAGATTAACGCTTCTCACATTTCATGCTATGGCTCACGGCATGTTACCCACAAGTTTGTAATTCAATCTCCCTTGGCAAACCCGTCCCATAGATGCAAATGGTGGGAACAATCCGTAATCATTTGCCAATGCATAGATGATCATTACACTTTTTCACACATAGGGAACTTGTCGTACGAATACACAGTCATTCGGCATACTCAAGTCGTAGATCTTCGCTGATTCTTCAGCCGCTGAAGAGAAATTTCTAACCTCAAGTGCAAGAGGGTGCCTGTCCGCTCCTCCGTCCTCTTTGAGAAGGATGTTGGCAGAGCGATGGTAACTCCATACCCCAGAACTGTTCGGCATACGCACAGTTTATTGAGCACTTCAGTATTTACATACTGTTTCAGAGACCGACCACCCCCCTCCCCCCCCATCACTATGCAATACAAATTCAAAAATTACATGTGCATCGTGATCAGTAGTTTATTGTCCCCACCGCGGGAGTCTACACTGCTGACCATTAGAAGCACTGCACCATGAGGGATAGCGTATTACGAAATTTTACTCGTTGTGTGTAATGTTTCTGGGGCAAGCCCGTTACGCGGGATGATGACAAACGCCTCGCCCAACCACTGCCCGTGCTTTTGCTCACTACCAGGTGTCACTGGACTTTCTTCAAGCGCCTATGAGTATCTGTGATGCTCTGGTTTTCCGGCAAAATCGTTATCGTTCATATGGCACACACATGAAGTATACCTGTAATATGTAATGAATACCATTGCATAAAACAAAAACTAATCAACTAAACAATATCTAACTGTGGCACTGGCATTCATAAAATCATGCCACGTGCCCTTTAGCATCAAGACGCACTATTCTCTTATACACACATCAAAAAAGTTTTGCATCACGCCAGTTTCCAGAACTCCTGGAGACAGACGTTGACTGTGGATATTGTATCACAGACAGTCCCTTTGCCTGTTCAGAGATGAACCCGCACAATGATGTAAACAACCATGCATGGGCAGCGCCTATTAGACGGAGAGGGTCCGACAGCCGATCAGTTGCAGTCATTCCACCAGGAAGGAAGTATACGGCTTGTGTTGTCTGGAGTTCGACCGTGCATAGACGGTCAATACCGCGGTTCGATCGCGTCCGCATTGTTACTTTGTGCCAGGAAGGGCTGCCAACAAGGGAAGTGTCCAGGCGTCTCGGAGTAAACCAAAGCGATGTTGTTCGGACATGGAGGAAATACGGAGAGACGGGACATGCCTCGCTCAGGCCGCCCAAGGGCTACTGCTGCAGTGGATGACCGCTACCTAAGGATTATGACTCCAACGAACCCTGACAGCAACGCCACCGTGCTGAATAATGCTTTTCGTGCAGCCACAGGTCGTCGTGTTACGACTCAAACTGTGCGCAATAGGCTGCATGATGCGCAACTTCACTCCCGACGTCCATGGCAAGGTCAATCTTTGCAACCACGACACCATGCAGCGCGGTACAGATGGGCCCAGCTACATGCCGAATGGACCGCTCAGGATTGGCATCACGTTCTCTTCACCGCTAAGTATCGCATATGCCTTCAACCAGACAATCGTCGGAGACGTGTTTGGAGGCAACCCGGTCAGGCTGAACACCTTAGACACACTGTCCAGCGAGTGTAGCCAAGGTTGAGGTTCCCTGCTGTTTTCGGGTGGCATTATGTGGGGCCGACGTACGCCGCTGGTGGTCATGGAAGGCGCCGTAACGGCTGTGCGATGCGTGAATTCCATCCTCCGACCGATAGTGCAACCATATCGGTAGCATATTGGAGAGGCATTCGTCTTCATGGACGACAATTCGCGCCCCCATCGTGCACTTCTCGTGAATGAATTCCTTGAGGATAACGACATCGCTCGCCTAGAGTGGCCAGCTTGTTCTCCAGACATGAATCCTATCGAGCGTGCCTGGGCTAGATTGAAAATGGCTGTTTATGGACGACGTGACTAACCAACGACTCTGAGGGATCTACGCTGCATCGCCGTTGAGGAGTGGGACAATCTGGACCAACAGTGCCTGCTGAACTTCTGGATAGTGTTCCACGACGAATAAAGGTATACATCAGTGCAAGAGCACGTACTACTGGATATTAGAGGTACCGGTGTGTACAGCAGTGTGGACCACCACCTCTGAAGGTCTCGCTGTATGGTGGTACAACATGCAAAGTGTGGTTTTCATGAGCAATAAAAAGGGCGGAAATGATGTTTATGTTGATCTCTATTCCAATTTTCTGTACAGGTTCTGGAACTCTCGGAAACGAGGTGATGCAAAACCTTTTTTGATATGTGTATGTCTGATAAGTTATCACATTGCACCAGAGTCACAACTCAGAGACTCCACAAAGCCGTATTTATAGAGTGAGTCTGGACACCGACCACATCCAGGGTGGTGTCAGTTTAATATAACCCACAGGTTTTTGTCAAGATCGACACCCACAATATCACAGTTATATTTCTCGAACCATTCACGCTCTTGATAATTTCCGACTTGTTGGCAGTTCTTGTTCCAGAGATTTTCTAATTTTCTGTTCAGCGTACAGTAGTGGCGGTTGACTCGAACGAAGCCTATTTCTCCGTGAGACAGGTGTTCTTGATGAGTGGGTAGTGCCTTATTCTGGTGTACTTATATATTGTGGTAACCTCTAATCAGGGTCTCAGTTCTGCGAAAGTCTGGCTGCTAGACATTACTTACTAGGGGAAGTCAGTAGACAGGAGTTGGTCTGACTGTAACGGGAATCATGCGCATCATGTTGCTGACTTGCGCATCGATGTGGCTGGTATGACAACTATTACATCACGAGAAACACAATACCCTGCTGTCGAAGAAAACCAGTGCAAGAGCCGATCTAAGCCAAGTTTCCATTGAAGACCCCTAGGCTGTGTGTGACGCAGCCTCTGGATGATCTTGTTGCGAGTTTTTATCTTGGATGATGTCTTTTCCAGATGTTTTTTGTAAGACAGAGTGCGGTCGAGTGTGATGCTGAGATACTTGGGGTACTTGTTGTGACGGAGAATGTTGCCATAAAATTGAACCTTGAGCTCAGCGTTAGCTGAAACTCAGTGACAACTCTATGCTTAGAACGCACCTCCGTAACAGACGCCCTTTCGAAGGTTACGTACAGCGACGCCATCTGTCAGAATTTCACGAAACTATAGGGACTGAGGGGGAAGTATTCCGCGATGTCCCACAACAAATTCCTCATTTTTTGCAACCGAAATTGGCCGAGGAAAAGAATTGTTGCATTACTTATTGAACGCCCTCTTGGATGTAGAGATTACGGTATTCAGAGTGCGAAATTTCGTACGCAGAGCTCTCATCAGACTGCATATCGAGTCGATCCGAGCTTGGACGACAGAAACAGGTACGTAATTCTTGTTGCAATATGCCACACTTCAGCAATGGTAGTGGATCTAAAGTGGCAATGTGTTTCCACTGGGTGTGAGATGTGCAGAACATGCTGGACAGACCAACAGTCAAACACTCTCAGTATTGGAGTACGTCAGAGCAGCAATGGAAACGTCCAGTCTTGAGTTTTTTGTTGAAAGATAACGCTACAAAGTCCTCAAAGAAAGGGTTCAGCCACCACTATTAACAATTCAGATATGCAACACCTGTTGTCCGGATTACCGGTTATGAGAGCAAGAGGTGATCATGCTGTGTATCCATTGGCGCTCCATTACCTTCTTCCGAAATAGAGATTACATCATACGGTAACAAAGAATCTCGTAATAACACATTCAACAGACTGGCCAGAAGGAGAAGAAAATAGTCACATCTTTTCCACCTCTTCCTGAAATATAACTTATAATTATGAGATGAACGCTCTGTCCCACGCCAGTGTTCATCGGTTTCCCTGTTTCGCTGTGAGAGTAATTTGCGCGCCGCTGACGGCAGCGGGGGATGGGGGATGCGCCGCCACCGTGTAGCGGCTCTGCAACAGCCATTTGAAAACTAACGGCCGGAATGTGACATCCGAAATAATTAATATTGCGGTACTTATTAACCAGCAATTTTACTTTGCCGTAATATTTATTTCATGTCGGTTTAAAGCCGGTACACGTGTAACAACTGTGCACCCGATAGCGCGGTCAGAGTTTGATGTAGTGGCAAATATGTCGATATTTATTCGATGCTTGCGGAAATAACACTAATGGATTTTTTTTGTTTCTTTGCGTAATAGCTTTTGGTCGCTTGAAATGTGGCTGCAGGAGTCCAATTTAGTTTCGGCCGCAAAATGTAAATTAATGCCAGTCGACGTATGTAAAACGACAGCGGTTTTGTCATCTGATAAAATCTGTACGTGCTGATAAAAATCTTAGTCACATCAAACATAATTGCGTCACGCACTGGGTGTCGCACTTTAAATTTCCGAGCGGTCTTAGCCAGAGACGTGGATTTAATCCTGCAAGTGGAACTGCTCTCCCACGGAGTCAGCTGGCACTGCAGGCTGAAACTGATTTAAGGTGAGCATAAGTGCCGTTTCTCACGTATATATTGCGCTATCTTCATTGAATTACTTTTCGAAGACTGTTAACTGAACAATTTTGAAAAGCACAGCGAAATGACGCTTTTGTCGAAGCCATGCACTCGTATTCTGATGGAATGTCGGTCAAATCCCAGTCAGACAACAGTTATTTATGGTTTTGTGTTGTTTCCTTAAAACGTTTGATGCGAATGGTGGAGTGATTCCACCGAATGTGTCGTAACCATGTTCCTTCTATTTCTTTGTCAAATTCGAGATTACACTGAGGATCTGATGATCCTTCGTTGTCGTCGCTACAACGTAACTAGATCTCTGACTGAAGATGCAGTGGTAACCCTTACGGGGTTTCACGTATATCCAAGCTAGGTATACATAGTTTACAAAATTTAAAAATCCTAACTTTGTGGCTGTCTTTATGTGTTTGCCTTTCTTTTACTAATTTACACACTCCTAAGAAATAGTAACGCATACACAATTCTACAGTGGTAGGTATCTACACCTACAGTTAACACAAAAATTTATGCTGAGACGTTACGCAAGACCCCTCGATCTACAGCAAGGAATATGACGTATAGAGCCTAACTAATTTAAACACTAACTATACAGGTGGATTATACCAGATACATGGGGAGAAGGACACGGTCGAACTTGCGAGGTAGAGACAGAAGTATATAAACACTACCTAAACATGTGGTTTATCCTAAACACATGAAGGGAGAGATACAATCTCTCTCACACCTGGCGACGGAAATTAGTGAACACTATGGGAGGGGATACTAATAATAAGGAACCCCTGAGTGCGAGGTCTCAAGTTCAGTCTTCAGTAGGGCTCATTTGAAAGTGTTGTGTTCAAAATTATGACAGGAAAAGTATTAGCTGTCAACGATTCACCACGTGCGTAAGGAAGGCGACAGAAAATGAGTCTCTGTGAGACGCAGAGACCAACCTTCTACGGGATGTATGTATTACACTTCACAAAATGGACATCATCGGCATTCAGCAAATGCTCAGAACAAACCATCAACTTGCTCTACGAACACCGAACGAAAAATGGCGCGCCATTCTCTATCGAGAATGAATGCGAGCTCCTTGGTAATTACGAACCGTGCGGGACATTCAGCCAGGTATCCATTCTTAAGGAATGCATATAGCATCATATTGATGTAACGGGGTGTTGGGAACTGATGGGATGTGACGGCATGCAACCGAATGTGAAACACTCTGTTGTGGAGCTTATCGTGAAGCTGGCTACTCTTCAAGGCGTTGCTGGAGAGTGTGTGAGAGTGTGCTCTATAGGCACGGGTTGGGAACTGATGGGATGTGACGGCATGCAACCGAAAGTGAAACACTCTGTTGTGGAGCTTATCGTGAAACTGGCAACTCTTCAAGGCGTTGCTGGAGAGTGTGTGAGAGTGTGCTCTATAGGCACGAAAAGAACAGACATCTGGAAGCTGAATTGCGTGTAGTACGGTTTGCAATGGCATACAGGAGGTTGAGTTCATAGAGGAGTATGATTTTTATACGCAGGCCAGGAATCACGCAAAAGGAAATTATTTAGACCAACTACGGCTCATACCATAGTTCTCTTACGCCCATTTTCCCACTCTTGCTTGCTGTGACTTAAATATTCACTACTGTACTTGCATGATCACTCACACGAGTAAGAATCGTACGGGGCAGAGCACCTCCAACTTCTCGCAGCACAGTAAATAGCTTTCCAGACTGTTTACAACCCCGATGAACGGTCGGCATAATTGTACACGAATGCGTGAAGATAACTTTGGTACCTCTAATTCCCAGGGTTCCTTTCGTATGCATTTCCTCTTCAAGTACCGATTGGTCGGAGTTGAAAACAAATTCCTTACTGAACGATGTAAAAAATAAATGTAAATGTAGTGTGACTAGGGCCTCCCGTCGGGTAGACCGTTCGCCGGGTGCAAGTCTTTCGATTTGACGCCATTTGACGATGGGGATGAAATGATGATGATTAGGGCAACACAATACCCAGTTCCTGAGCGGAGAAAATCTCCTACCCATCCGGGAATCGAACCCGGGCCCGTAGGATTGACACTCTGTCGCGCTGACCACTTTTTTTTTGTTGATCTTGTTCTATATTGTTCGTTGAATTTGTTCGTGGCGGACGTCCGATGATCCTCGTTCAGGTTGTTCATTGATAGGTTCACTCAGTTTTTTATTACAGAGGGTAGCTAAATCCTCTGGCCCAACAGGCTGAGCTACCGTACCGGAAGCCACTCAGATACCGGTGGCAGAGACTGAACGATGGGATAAGTTTGTTTATCTCATCTCCATATTTTCGGGTCGATTTGCAATTTGCTGTGCATCGTCAAGCTGAAGCTTTGTTTGAAATTTCGTTATCGTACGACTTCCAGTTCTGCACCACTGTTTGAAGTTATGAAGCCATCCACTTATTCCCATGAGATTTATGTAATGTACGTCGCGCGTAATTTGAGTGCATAACGTAGTAGGTCACATCCTATAGGTGATGTACCTCCTATAAACTGTATCGAGCATCCTTGAAACGCGCAAATACCAGTTTTGTAGCAAATGCGCCTCGTGCACCCTTGAATATACGTAGTTTTTGTTATGCTTTACGCTGTCATATTTCTGTGGACTTATTCTAAACCTGTTCATGATTGTTTCTCTTTTTTACTATGCTGCGGATGATCTTCCATGTACCTAATTATGTTTAATATCCGCCCCTTGGGACGATTGTCCTTCGTTTCACTGGAGAGGAGATTTGTGGCTTCCTGTCCGACAAGGTTGATGAACTACATGGCTCGACATCTGTTTCAGTATCACTTTCGCTTGTTAAGCGCATATCGTCATCATTGTACTACTCACGTACATTGTCCGCACAGTCGAGAGTATACGATACTACGCACTCCACAGACTCATCTTGCAGAAACACTAATGTTTCTTCTGCCATTTCTTTCTCACTCTACGAAATACCTTGCGTTCCTTCCTGACGAACGACAGCTTCGGCAACTGTTGCTGTAGATATAATGCAAGGTTTGCTTTGTATATCGTTGACATTTCTTTGTATCAACATCACTAACACTGTTGCACTGTTGTGAGTTACTCGTCGACAGAGCAGTTCATCTACGCTCCGTAGCCTCATGTTGTGCTCATCATTGAATACCTCCAGTCCCATCCCCTGGTGCCATTAGCAATCAATACTGTGGATGAAACTTACTGGCATATTAAAAAGGTCCCGAGTTCGAGTCTCGGCACACAATTTTAACCTGCCAGTAAGTTTCATATCAGCGCACACTCCGCTGCAGAGTGAAAATGTCATTCTGGAGTACTGTGTATGCATGGTAGACAGCATGTTGGGCGTCGAATGCAGTAAACATCATTGACCTTTTGCGACCTCGTACTCAAAGGGTTCCTTGTAAATACATAGAGGTCAATCACAGTAGCAAAGGGGAAAAGAATAATAAAGAAACAGAGAGCTAAAGACCCTGAGGTCGACTTTAAACTGGTAGACAAATCTGGTTGGTACGTCGAGGAACCATCAGTGAACTTAGTGCGACATTCTTTACCCCACCGGAGGGCAACAGATAGGAAATCTTGACTTCACATCTACGCTGAAGCACCAAAGAAACTGGAAAAGGCATGCGCAGTCAGAGATATGTAAACAGGCAGAATACGGCGCTGCGGTTGGTAACACCTATATAACAAGTGTCTGGCGTAGTTGGTAGATCGATTACTGCTGCTACAATGCCAGGTTATCAAGTTTTAAGTGAGTTTGGACGTGGTGTTATAGTCGGCGCACGAGCGGTGGGTCAGCATCACCGAGGCAGAGATGAAGTGGGGATTTTCTCGTTGGACCTTTTCACGGGTGTGCCGTGAATATCAGGAATCCGGTTGTAACGCCGGAAATGCATATCCTCCTATTTCTATCTAATGTACTATGAATTTTTTCCTTATTTTGTTACCCGAATATATGGCATTTCTGTGCCTTTATATATTGTAATTGTTTTACTATTTGTATATATTTATTTATGCGTCTATGACGATGTATAATTGGTTTGTTTTGCAAATATTATTTGTATTTTACGCTGGGTCTTGCCTAGGGAAAACTATGCTATCGAACGAATACATCGATAGGTCGTGTGGAGAACCAAAATGGTTACGATCTTTGGTAGTGTGAACTCGGCCGCGTGGAGTGCGGGCAGAGGGAGAGTCTGGTTGGGGTAGGGCGGTGGAACAGGTGTGTTGTGTGACGCTCCCGCGAGTTGCCGCGCTTTCGGGGTTTGGCAGCATGTAATTGCGCTGGACTTCCTATGTTAGTTTCTGACACGGTGTCGCGGACGGGAAGCGTTAGCTGGCACACATCAGGAGCCCGTTTCGGCTGGAGACCGTGTCGAGAGGAAGGCGCGCCAACATCCAGCTTCTGCAACAACGGCGGCCGACAATGAGTGACTGTCGCCACCTCCTCGATCGACGACTTCAAACCGTCAATCAACCAACAAGGAAGTCTGGTAGCACGTAAAGTTTTAGAACTGTATGGCAGACCTTAGCTTTTGAAACTGTTAAATTTTTCTGACTAAATTACAGCAACGTAGCATAAATCTTGGTTGCTCATTGTCCCAATTGCATTACCAAGCGGGGTCCCTTCCTTTTCCGGAATGAAACCGAGTGTCGTTGAAATTCAAACGCCAGCATCATTCGATTTCACTGCTTTAATTTCAAAGTTCAGTTAAGGTATTCATAGCTGGCTACAATATTTAGATTACACAAGCACAAATGAAGAGTGCGAGTTTTGTTGCCTTATTTTAACTTACCTGTGACTGCAGCTCAGCTTGGTACGTACTAAATTTTACTATTGTTAATTGTTCAGAATAATTTAATTCAAGTTCTAAGTTAAATCTCTTATTTCTAAATTGTGTAGATTCAAGTAGCTTTTGAAATGATTGTTGAGGTAGCCCAAGACTAACCGTATTTTACTGAATTTCGATGTGCTTCAGAAACAAAGCTCACTATTAATTTCAGTCTCTAAATTAACTTTCAATTTTCCGGTTTTATTAATTCTGTTGCTAAATTAAGTCAGAGTGTAGCGAAATTTATTACTTCTGACAAACTTTCAGTTTTCACACTACACGTGTCAACCTTCAGTTGCCACGCTTCTAGTGCTAATTATATGTGTAATAACCTTTCTTTTTCAGTTACTATAGTAATTGTCCATAGAACTGGCGACCGTAATTTCCCCCAAATCTCAAATATCTAATTACCCCTAGTTAATTGTTAACGTAACGGCCGCACATTTACTTTCTTTATTAACTTTACCCCTTTTCAAAATAAATTTCCACCAGTTTCATTTGCATTTTTCCTTTCATTTAGATGTAACCCTTTCCTCCCTCTTTACCGACAGATTAACTTCGGTGACGATTGCTTTTCCCAAATTTCCATTAGGTACACGCGGTTTAATTTTTCACTGTCATTAAGGTCGATAAGTGAGGAGGAGGTTACATGGAGAAACATCAAATCTACGACATCGCTGCCACCGGAAAAAGATCGTGCAAGAACGAGACTAACGACGACTGAAGAGAATCGTTCAACTTGACAGAAGTGCAACCCCTCCGCAAACTGCCGGCCGGTGTGGCCGTGCGGTTAAAGGCGCTTCAGTCTGGAACCGCGTGACCGCTACGGTCGCAGGTTCGAATCCTGCCTCGTGCATGGATGTGTGTGATGTCCTTAGGTTAGTTAGGTTTAATTAGTTCTAAGTTCTAGGCGACTGATGACCTCAGAAGTTGAGTCGCATTGTGCTCAGAGCCATTTGAACCATTTGAGCCTCCGCAAACTGCTGGGCCGTCAACAAGCGTCACCGTTGTGAACTGTTCAATGAAACATCATCGATATGGGCTTTGGGGACCGAAGGCCCACTCGTGTACCCTTGATGACTGCACAACACAAAGCTTTACGTCGCGCCTGGGCCAGTCAACACCGACATTGGACTGTTTATGACTGGAAACATGTTGCCTGGTGGGACGAGTCTCGTTTCAAATTCTATCGAGTGGATGGACATGTACGGGTATGGAGACAACCTCATGAATCCATGGAGCGTGCTTGTCAGCAGGGTGGAGGCTCTTGTACTGTATCTCCTGAGGTGGCCATGAATTTGAAGTTTGTAAATGACATGTATTGATAATTATTGTATGAATAGCTGGCGATGTGTGCCAAAGAGTAAACAAATGCATTAAATTGAAATATAGGCCTTAATGAATTATTCCATGGACATTCGAGATTCGATGTCTGAACTATCTATTCTTTTGTCTTCTTCCTTTATTGGACTCGAAGAGGAAAGAACGATTGTCTGAGGTTCATTTTTGTGTAACAGTGTATGTGAGTTGTAAATGAAACTAAAATATATTTGTTCGTGACTTCAAACTTGAGTAATGTACATAATTATTTGTAAAACTAAACCTTGCTTGTCCTGAGTAGAGGTGGCCTTAACGGAACACTGACCATTGATAGGCGCCATTCTAGAAAATATTTCTAATTTTCTTTCAGCTCATCTTCGAGACATGCCGCCGGTTAGGTCAACAAACTTTCTTTCAGATTCCACGAGTTATGGGGCCGCCACGAATAATTTAATATATTTCACTTTCAGATTTTCTCAAGGTAGCGAGGTAACATCCCAGGCAGAAAGGCCTTGTCACAGGATTCTAGTTGTAGTATAAGATTTCATCTGTAAAAGATTATGCTTTTTATCTTTTATTGGCATTCGAGACGAAACCATGGTTTGGAGTTACAGATTTTATTATTTCACATTGAACTGACCTACGAAATATTATCTGGTGCTGTAAGGACATGAGTTTTAATTATACTTTTGATATATATTGAGGAATATCTATGATAATTCAAGAGAGAGACAATTAATTATTTATAGTCCCGTAACCACCCTGAGTACTGTGTTAGTTTGCTGATTGCTGACCTGTGTCGGGCTAAATTAAATTACTTTACAGTCCGTAATGGTGTGGGGGTGTGCAGCTGGAGTGAAACGACTCTGACAGGTGACACCTACGTAAGCAACCTGTCTGATAACCTGCATCCATTCATGTCCATTGTGCATTCCGACGGACTTGATCAATTCCAGCAGGATAAT
The DNA here is from genome assembly GCF_023864345.2 of Schistocerca serialis cubense. Taxonomy (NCBI): domain Eukaryota; kingdom Metazoa; phylum Arthropoda; class Insecta; order Orthoptera; family Acrididae; genus Schistocerca; species Schistocerca serialis. The sequence goes on along the minus strand of NC_064641.1, from coordinate 611,593,870 downwards.
GCGACACCTCACACGTCCAGAATTGCTACAGAGCGGCTGCAGGAACACTCTTCTGAGTTTAGAGTCTTCCGGTGGCGGCCAAGCTTCTCAGACATGAAGATTATGGAGCATATCTGGGATGCCTTGCAACGCGCTGTTCAGAAGAGATCTCCACCCCCTCGTACTCTTACGAATTTAAGGACGGCCGCGCAGGATTCGTGGTGTCAGTTCCCTTCAGCACTACTTCACACAGTCGAATCCATGCTACGTGGCATTGCGACGATTCAGTGTGCTGGCGGGGGCCCTACACGTTATTAGGCAGCTGTACCAGTTTGTTTGGCTCTTCAGTGTATACGCACATTCCGGAAGCGTCGTAACATGTATGGCTATCTTAGTCCCGTTTTGACATACAGTGTATCGACGAAGGTGTTCCTTTGCTCCCGGCGGTAACTTGATATTTTTAACTGCTGGGTAAGTGACTAGGATACTCGTCTATCCTAGTATATGCTTTGAGTTTATGTATATTAGAGAACATCCACTCTACAAAATAATCCAAGAAAATAAAGCCCTTTAACGAAACGAGAAGTTCAAACATCTACATCTACACCCGCATGGATAATCTGCAAATCGCATTTAAATGCCTGGCAGAGGGTTAATCGAACCTCCTTCACAATTCTCTATTATTGCAGTCTCGTATACCGCTCGGAGATAACGAACACCTGTATCTTTCCGGGCGAGCTCTGATTTCCGTTACTTTATTATGGTGATCGTTTCTCCCTATGCAGGTCGGCGTCAACAAAAGTTTTTCGTATTCGGAGGGGAAAGTTGGTGATTAAAATTTTGTGAGAAGTTTTCGCCGCAAAGAAAAACGTCTTGTCTTTGTTTTAATGATGTCCACCCTAAATCCTTCTCATTTCAGCGGCACTCTGTCCCCTATTTTGCGATAATACAAAACGTGTGCCCTTCTTTGAACTTTTTCGATGTACTCCGTCAATCCTATCTAGTAAGGATCCCACACCGCGCAGCAGTACTCTCAAATAGGACGAACAAGTGTGGTGTAGGCAATTTCTTTGGTATATCTGTTACACTTTCTAAGCGTCCTGCCAATAAAACAGGATCTTTATTTAACCTTCCTCACAAAGTTTTCTATGTGTTCCTTCCAATTTAAGTTGTCTGTAATTGAAATTACTGGGCATTTAGTTGAATTTATGGCCATTAGATTTTACTGATTTATCGTGTAATCGAAGTTTAACGGACTCCTTCTGGCACTCATGTGGATGACCTCATCCTTTTCATTATTTAGGATCAATTGCCAGTTTTCGCACCATTCAGATATCTTTCCTAAATAGTTTTGCAATTTGTTTTGATCTTCTGATGACTTTACTAGTCGATAAACGATGGCGCCATATGCAAACAACCTGTGGTGTCTCTGACGGGAAGTGACACTTCTTTGATTATTTGCTTTGCCTTTGCATTCTGTCTTTGTTCGCTCGCGCCATGTTCGACATCCTTTTTCTGTATTCGCTCTGTTCAGTGCGGGAATAAAAGTTCATTATGACTCAAAAAGTGTGTTATTACGGTTCTGCGCCACGTAATACCCACACAAACCTGGCTGCTGCTCATATTGTATCCCAGCAAAGGGCCTAAAACATCAGAAATCACTTCTCTTTTACTCGATGACTTTCCATCAGCTACTATGAACTGTGACCTCTCTCACAGGAAATCGTGAATCCATTTACATAACTGAGACGTTATTCCTTATGCACGCCATTTGACAACAAGCTGCTTGCGAGGTACAGTGTCGAAAGTTTTCCAGAAATCCAGAAATACGGAACCAATTTGAAATCCATTGTCAATAGTACTAAACACTTCGTGCGAGTCAAGAGCCACTTGTGTTTCACATGAACGATGTTTTCTAAATCCGTGTTGACTGTGTGTCAATGGACCGGTTTCGTCGAGGTAATTCGTAATGTTCGAAGACAATATATGTTCCACAATTCTGGTGCACATCGACGTTAATGATATGGACCTGTAACTTAGTGGATTAGTCCTACTGCCTTTATTGTCCGCCTCGAAATGCCGGTGCGGTGGCTCATCATGTTCGGTCAGAGGGTTAGCTGCCCTCTGTAATAAAAACAAAACTGAGTAAGTGTATCAACAATGAACTTCAACAAGTGTCATAGGACGTCCGCCCCGAACAAATACAACGATCAATTTCGAACAAAATGAGATTTAAAAAAATAGGCGCGTGGTTAGCGCGGCCGAATGCTGTGCAACAGGGACTGGGTGTTCTGTTGTCTTCTTCATCATATCATTCCCATCGACGCGCAAGTCGCGGAACTGGTGTCAACTTAAAAGAATTGCGCCATGCGACCGATCTACACGACATTTCAATTTCATTTCACTACCTTTCTTGAATATTGGTGTGACCTGTGAAACTTTCCAGTCTGGCTACCGATCTTTCGTCGAGCGAGCGGTTGTATATGATCGTTAAGTATGGACTATTGCATCAGAATATTCTGAAACAAACGTAATTGATAAACAGTGTAGACTGGAAGACTTGCTTTATTGAGTGATTTACGTTACTTCACTACTCCGAGGATATTTGCTTATACGTTACTCATGGTGGCAGCTTTTCTTGATTCGAATTCCTTTCGGAAGGCATTTCGGAAGGTTCTGTTCTGGCAGCACTGTCTTCGATAGTATCTCCATTGCTATCGCGCAGAAAGTACGTTGATTGTGCGTTGCCGCTAGCATACTTCACATATGACCAGCATCTTTTCGAATTTTCTGCCAGGTTTCGAGACACAGTTTCGTTGTGGAAAGTGCTATGATTATCTCGCATTGTAGTCCGCGCTAAATTTCGAGCTTCTGTAAAACATCGCCATTCTTGGAAAATTTTAGTTTGTTTAAATTTGGCACGCTTTTTTCGTTGTTTCTGCAACAGTGTTCTGCCCCGTATTGTGTACCAAGAAGGATCAGCTACGTCCTTTATTTGGAAGAAATCTCTCAATTGGCGGCGACACTGTTTCTTTGAATTCAAGCCACATCTGGTCGACACTTACATTGTTAATTTGGAATGAGTAAAGATTGTCTCTCAGGAAGCGGTTAAGTGAATTTTTATCTGCTTTTTTGAATAGGTATATTTTTCGTTTATTTTTGGAAGATTTGTGGAGTACCATACTATCGCTACGAGAACTCTGTGTCAACTAATCCCTGTATCCCTTTTCTGCTCGTTATTCGCTCATGATTATTTCTTGCTAGAAGGTCAAGTGTGTTTTCACAACCGTTTAATATTCGCCTGGGCTCATGAACTAACTGCTCGAAGTAATTTTCAGAGATTGCGTTTAGTACAATTTCGGATGATGCTTTATGCGTACCTCCGAAATTAAAAATGTATTTACATACAGAGGGTAAATCAAAGTCACCACCGACTATAATTATATGAGCCGTATATGCGTTTGGATTCAGTAGAAATGTTGGAACACGTGAGGCAATACTGACCTTACGCCTTATCTTAGAGGGAAGATTAAGGAAAGGCAAACCTACGTTTCTAGCATTTGTAGACCTAGAAAAAGCTTTTGACAATGTTGACTGGAATACCCTCTTTCAAATTCTAAAGGTGGCAGGGGTAACATACAGGGAGCGAAAGGCTGTTTACAATTTGTACAGAAAGCAGATGGCAGTTATAAGGGTTGAGGGGCATGAAAGGGAAGCAGTGGTTGGGAAGGGAGTGAGACAGTGTTGTAGCCTCTCCCCGATGATATTCAATCTGTATATTGAGCAAGCAGTAAAGGAAACAAAAGTAAAATTCGGAATAGGTATTAAAATCCATGGAGAAGAAATAAAAACTTTGAGATTTGCCGATGACATTGTAATTCCGTCAGAGACAGCAAAGGACTTGGAAGAGCAGTTGAACGGAATGGACAGTGCCTAGAAAGGAGGGTATAAGATGAACATCAACAAAAGCAAAACGAGGATAATGGAATGTAGTCGAATTAAGTCGGGTGATACTGAGGGAATTAGATTAGGAAATGAGACACTTAAAGTAGTAAAGGAGTTTTGCTATTTGGGGAGCAAAATAACTGATGATGGTCGAAGTAGAGAGGATATAAAATGTAGACTGGCAATGGCAAGGAAAGCGTTTCAGAAGAAGAGAAATTTGTTAACATCGAGTATAGATTTAAGTGTCAGGAAGCCGTTTCTGAAAGTATTTGTATGGAGTGTAGCCATGTATGGAAGTGAAACATGGACGATAAATACAGAGTTGTTACAAATGATTGAAGCGATTTCACAGCTCTACAATAACTTTATTATTTGAGATATTTTCACAATGCTTTGCACACACATATAAAGACTCAAAAAGTTTTTTTAGGCATTCACAAATGTTCGATATGTGCCCCTTTAGTGATTCGGCAGACATCAAGCCAATAATCAAGTTCCTCCCACACTCGGCGCAGCATGTCCCCATCAATGAGTTGGAAAGCATCGTTGATGCGAGCTCGCAGTTCTGGCACGTTTCTTGGTAGAGGAGATTTAAACACTGAATCTTTCACATAACCCCACAGAAAGAAATCGCATGGGGTTAAGATGGGAGAGCGTGGAAGCCATGACATGAATTGCTGATCATGATCTCCACCACGAACGATCCATCGGTTTTGCAATCTCCTGTTTAAGAAATGCCAAACACCATGAGGGAAGTGCGGTGGAGCACCATCCCGTTGAAAGATGAAGTCGGCGCTGTCGGTCTCCAGTTGTGGCATGAGCCAATTTTCCAGCATGTCCAGATACACGTGTCTTGTAACGTTTTTTTCGCAGAAGAAAAAGGGGCCGTAAACTTTAAACTGTGAGGCATCCAGAAGCTTTAAACTGCGCATACCATCGCCGAATGGAGTAAGCAGTTGGTGGATCTTTGTTGAACTTCGTCCTGAAGTGTCGTTGCACTGTTATGACTGACTGATGTGAGTGCATTTCAAGCACGACATACGCTTACAACTGTTATGCTGATGGTTCCTTTAACTATGTTCCTACTGTGTTCGGCCTGAACCCTTTGGGACTGAAGCCCTTCTTGTGTTTTCCCGAGACTCTAAAAAACCTAAAAAACCACCCAGTCCACGCCACACAGCCCCTGCTACCCGTGTAGCCTACACGGCCGCAGAATCGTCTGTGCCTCTGATTCAGACTCTCCACACGGCTTTGTACCAGAGATTCGCTTTCGGTCCTGTAGATTGTGCTGCAAATGGTCAACTCTGCTTTCATCTGGCAAGCAAGACTGGCAGCCTTTACCACTTTCGTTAGCCACTCGAAACCAGAGAGAATCTCTTCTGATCCAAAGTGACACAGATCATTGGTACCGACGTGAGCATCCACCTGCAGTTGGCTGCACCCTGTGCTCTTCATGGGAACCGGGAGGACCCGTTCCGCATCTGGAATGACTTCACCCGGTATGCACACGCAGTGCACATTGGTTTTCTTTCCCTTCTTGGCTGCCATGTCCCTAAGGGGCCCCACAACGCGCCTAACTTTGAAGCTCCCAGCTATTAATAATCCCACCTTGTGTGACTGTCCGGATCTCAGCGACAGTGTCAGCCGCAGACAGCATCTGGAACCTGTTTGTCAGAGAAACCGGGGAGGCCTTACGTATGGCCGCCTGGGAAGTCTTTCGCTGCCTTCTACGCCGCAGAGTGACCTCTCACTAGACCACAGGTGAAGGGTCAACCTCAGTGCGAACAGTAACTGGACTGGCCACCGGTGAGGACCGATCGGAGGACTCGGCCGTGCTGGACGTCCGTTAGATCTCCACGGCCACCTCACAACAGTGGTGCCCTTCCACTGCAGCTTCAAGCTGTGTAACCGAAGCCATCACAGCCTGAACTGAGAGCGAAGTGTCACAAACTCGTCTTGCATCCACACACAGCAATCGCAGTCCCTATCCATACCATGGAAAACTACACTACCCAGATAAATGGACTATCGGCACGAACTGCGGAATTCTACAGCAGACGTTGACGAAAACGCAGGAACTGTGTCTAATAAATTAGATTAATACGCAGATATTCAAAAACCGAAGTACCGAAGCACTCAGGTGAGACTAAATAATTCGCCCCTGATTAGGAATTTGTAATGTGTCACAAAATCGGATTAGTTTTCGACACAAACGGGAACGCGAGAACTGTGGTTATTAGATATTAAATTAACACGCTGAAACTAAAGAAACTAAACTATCAAAGCACAGGGATGAATTTATACAATTCGCTCCTGGTTAGGAACTCGTAAAAGTCACAAAAACTGTTACTTCCATGTTGTTGCGTCTGTCTCGACCGGTCGATGCTGCCTGACTGGCTGACTAACAAACGAATATCGGCTCGCGCTTCAAATTTATTAATCCGTTCTCTTCAATATACCTATGCTTATTTTATCAGTTAGCTGACCTACCTGTATATATATTCTGTATCACAGAGAAGCTGGGGAGGTAAAGAATTTGACGTCATTCTCGAATTTAGTTAACTTAATGGTTTTCTTTTTTACTTCGGTTCTCCGTTGGGGCATAACAGGCTAGAACACACATTTCCTGGCTGTTGTCCTATGCAGCTAAGCCTTTGGTTCAATCGATATTTCTTGTCATTTATAGAGACAAACCTAACTGGGCGATGCTGAACGAATAAATCACAATTAAATTAATACTCTGTAAGGAGCCACGGGAGACCATGGCCCGCTTATACCATAATATTCAGAAAATATCCCTGAACAACGTCTGAAACGCGGGTTTAGCATGTAGTCCAGGATGTCCATAAGGTCCTAGTATCAATTAAAAAATCGTTATTTGGAAACTATTAGAGGTAGAGCACCGTGGCTTGCTAAGCAGCTCTAGGTTTTATTTCTGCTGTGCCAGAATTTCGATGTGTGCTCCATTCGTTGCTCGTAGAAGATTAAGACAATATTTGTGTTCTGCCTATGTACGGATCAGCATTACAGCATCAGTAGAGCCGTTTGCTTCATGGTTCGTGCACGAAAGGCAGCAGTGTCGGTAACTGGTGCTCTGTACACGCTATCCTTGACATAACCCCACGAAAAAGAAGTTAAATGGCGTGACGCCGGGAGAGCGTGGAGGCCACGCAATGGGACCATCACTACGAATCCACCACTCAGGAAATGTGTCTTTCAGCGCACCCTTCACGTTGAAACTTCATTGCGCGGATACACCAGTCCATCATCCTGGAAGACGACGGACGGCTGGAACTCTCCGATCTTTGGTAGCATGAACTGTTAGAATGCGACCAGGTATACATGTCCAATCGTGGTTTTCTCTACGAATGGGTCTGTTATCCTATCGTACAGTAGGCCACAACAAACATTAAGCTTCGGGCTATCACAGATGTGTTCATGTGTGTTGTGTGGGCTATCAGAGTCCCAAATCCTAGTGTCGCCATTCACAAAAATTTGGAATGTTTTATCTAAAAATAGGCACTATATCAGGAAGTCACTTTCAGCGTCTATGAAGATCATCAAGGAACGTGCAAATGCACACAGCAGAGACAGATCGTTTGGTTGCAATCCTTGGATCATTTGCACTTTGTACTCAAAAAGGTTCTGAAAAAGTAAAAGATTTAATTCAGATAGTTAAGGGAGATGAAAATTTAATTGTGATGGGGGACTGGAATTCGATAACAGGAAAAGGAATGAGGGAAAAATTGTATAAGGATACGGACTGGGAAAAAGGAATGAAAGAGGAAGCCGCCTGGTACAACTGTGAACAGAGCTTAATTTAATCATAGGGATAAACATATCTTGTAAACAGAAAATGGAAATGTATCTTATAGCTAGGAGGAGTAATGATTCCAGAACAATTAAACATTATAAAAACTACTGCACTGTACTAAGAAAAGTCATTAAAAACTCCAGAAGTATATGTTTTATGTCTGAGATTAGCACATCTGATAATAAAATTAAAACGATTTGAAATATTGTGAAAAGGGAAACAGGGCAACTGAGAGCACAGGAAAACTGTATTTCTATCAAACACAATGAAAAGTTTGTTAACAAGAAGTCAGAAGTAGAGAACATTTTTAATAATCATTTTTAAGTGTTGTAGAGAAAGTAGGTTCCAGCTCTTCATTAGAAAATGCAAGGCAGTATACGGAAGAGGCCGTATCTACGCAATTTGATGAAATTGAAATTCAATCCACCCCTCCTACTGAAATTAGGAAAATAATAAATTCACTCAAAAGTAAAAGCTCATATGGAATTGATGGCATTTCCAACAAAGTACTAAAAGCTTGTTCCCAACAAATAAGTAGGATTCTCAGCCACATATGTAATAGCTCACTGAAACAGGGAATTTTTCCAGATAGACTGAAATATGCTATTGTTAAACCATTGCATAAAAAGGGGATAAATCTGATGCTTCTGACAGCTTTATCCAAAATTCTTGAAAAAGTAATGTATTCAAGAGTAGCATCACATATTTGTAAAAATGAAGTACTAACAAAATGTCAGTTTCGTTTTCAGAAATGCTTTTCAACAGAAATGCTATATATGCTTTCATGGACCAAATATTAAATGCAATGAATAACCGAACATCACCCATTGAGTTATTTTGTGATCTCTCAAAGGCTTTTGATTGTGTGAATCATGAAATTGTTCTAGATAAGCTTAAGCATTGTGTCATGAGTTGCACAGTGCACAAATAGTTTAATTCATACTTAAATGGAAGAATGCAGAAGGTTGAAATTAACAGTACATATAGTCTACAAAAACCAGCAGAGTCCGCTGATTGGTGAGGTATCAAGAATGGTGTACCACAGGGTTCAGTCTTGGGTCCCTTATTGTTCTTAATATATATTAACGACTTGCCACTGTGTATTCATGAAGATGCAAAGTTAGTTCTTTTTGCTGATGATACAAGTATAGTAATCACACCCAAGAAGCAAGAATCAGCTGAAGAAATTGTAAATAATGTCTTTCAGAAAGTTATTAAGTGCTTCTCTGCAAATAGACTCTCACCAAATTTTGAGAAAACACAGTTTATACAATTCTGTACAGTAAATGGCATAACACCATTGATAAATATAGACTATGAACGGAAGTCTGTTGCTAAGGCAGAATACTCAAAATTTCTGCGTGTGTGCATTGATGAGAAATTGAACTGGAAAAAAAACACGTCAATGATCTGCTGAAACGATTAGGTTCAGCTACTTATGCTGTTAGTGTTATTGCAATTTCTGGTGATAAACATGTCAGTAAATTAGCCTACTATGCCTGTTTTCATTCAGTTCTTTCATATGGCATCATATTTTGGGGCAATTCGTCATTAAGAGAGAAAGTATTCATTGCATAAAAGCGTATAATCAGAATAATAGCTGGAGTCCACCAAAGATCACCTTGCAGACATTTATATAAGGAACTCAGGATATTCACAGTACCTTCGCAATACACATATTCACTTATGAAATTTATCATTAATAACCCATCCCAGTTCAAAAACAACAGCAAAGTGCATAGCTAGAACACTAAGAGAAAGGATGATATCCACTATTCTGAATTAAATCTCACTTTGGCACAGAAATGGGTGAATTATGCTGCCACAAAAATCTTTGGTCATTTGCCAAATAGTATTAAAAGTCTGACAGATAGCCAACCAACATTTAAAAGCAAATTAAAAGAATTTCTGAATGACAACTCCTTCTACTCAATACATGAATTCTTAGATATGAAGTAGTAACTGTAAAAAAATTAATTCATTATTTTATGTAAAGAAAACTTATGTTAAAGTGACATGTTGCACATCATTACGAAATGTCGTATTCTTGACCTGGAACAAGGATTAATGTATGTATGTATGTACAATTGAATTAAAAATCATGAAAGTAGTCTGTAGACATTGAAGAGACCTGGATACCCCATAAAGTTTCATAGGGATTATATATTGCTAAGACAGAGATTTGGAACCAGATGATAAATTTTAAGACATTTTCGGGGTTTGGGCTCAGTTCACAATTTAGTGTTATGAACTGTAAGATTAACAGTAACGAAACTGAGTAAAGTGGCAGATTACGCAGATCGGACCTAAATAAGTAGGAAGAACCAGAGGTTCTTAAGAATTTCGGAGAGAACATTAGGCAACAACTGATGAAAACGGGGGAATGGAATACTGTAGAATACGAATGTGTAGCTTATAGAGACGACATATTGAAGGCAGCAGAGGATCAAACAGGTAAAAAGACAAGGCCTAGTAGAAATCCGCAGATAACAGAGGGAATATTAAATTTAATAGCTGAAAGGAGACCATATAAAAATGCAGCAAATGAAGCATACGAAAGGGAATACAAACGTTTAAAAAATGAGAATGACAGGAAGTCCAAAAGGGCTAAGCCGGAATGTAAGGATTTAGAAGCATATTTCACTAGGAAAACATAGATACCAACCATAGGAGAATCAAAGACTGCTTTGTAGAAAAGAGAAGCAACTGTATGAGTATCAAGAGCACAGATGTAAAACCAGTCTTAAGCAAGGCAGAAGAATCCGAAAGGTGGAAGGAGTATATAGAGGATGTATGTTAGGGAGATGAACTTGAAGGCAGTATTGTAGAAGTGGAAGAAGTCGTAGTTGAAGATGAGATGGGAGATATGATATTGCGAGAAGAATTTGACAGAGCACTGGAAGACCCAACGACATTCTGTCGTAACTACTGATAGCCTTAGGAGAGCTGGCTGTAACAAAACCCTTCAATGCAGTGCGCAAGATATATGAGACAGGCGAGATACCCTCATACTTCAAGAAGAATGTAATTGCAAAAGAATGAAGAAACTGTTAGATGTCGACCTCAGGGAAGAATGGTTTGGATTCCAGAGAACTGTAGGAAAACACGAGGCAATGCTGACACTATGACTTATTTTAGAAAATACGTTGAGGTGTGGCTAAACAACGTTTATAGCGTCTGTAGACTGAAAGAAAGCTTGTGACAATGTTCATTGGAATACTCTGTCTATTTTAAATTCTGAAGGTAGTAGGGGTAAAACACAGGGAACGAAAAATTATTTACAACTTGGACAGAAATCAGATGGCAGGTATAACAATCGAGAGGCATGAAAGGGAATCAATGGTTGAGAAGAGAATGAGACGGGTTGTAGCTTATCCCCCACGTTATTCAGTATGTACACTGAGCAAGCAGAAAAGGAAACCAAAGAAACATTTGGAGTAGGAATTAAAGTTCAGGCAGACGAAATAAAAACTTTGAGAACTTCCAGCATGATGAAATAGCTGTGGGTCAGCAAATTTTGTTAATTCGTACAATGAAAAAACCAGTCCAAAGGGGTAAACTTTTCTTTTTTATAAAGTCGATGACTAGTGATGGGTCTCAACCCGAAACTAACCTGCAAATTGTCAGAGTGAGCAATGGACTTGGAAGAGGTATGGAATGAACAGTGTCTTGAAAGGAAGATGTACCATGAACATCAACAAAAGCTAAAGAAGGACAAAGGTATGTAGTATAATTAAATCAGGTGGTTTTGAGGGAATTAGATTAGGGGACGAGACACTCAGAGTTGTAGATCAGTTTTGTTACTTTCTAAACGAAACTTTGATAACGGCCGGGGTAGTGAGGATATAAAACGTAGACTGGCAATGGCAAGCAAAGCGTTTCCGAAAAAGAGAAATTTGTTCAAATGGCTCTAAGCACAATGGGACTTAACATCTGCAGTCATCAGTCCTCTAGACTTAGAACTACCTAAACCTAACTAACCTAAGGACATCATACACATATATTCCCGAGGTAGAATTCGAACCTGCGACCGTAGCAGCAGCGCGGATCCGGACTGAAGCGCCTTTTTTTGTATCATCGATTGTAGATGTAAGTGTTAGGAAGTTTTTTCTACAAGTATTTGTATCGAGTGTAGCCGTGTATGGAAGTGAAACAAGGACGATACACAGTTTAGTCATGAAGAGAATAGAATCTTTTGAAATGTGATGCTAAAGAAGAATGCTTAAGATTTGTTAGGTTGGTTACGTAACTGACGAGAAAGTACTGATTAGAACTGGGGAGATACGAAATCTGTGGCACTACGTGACTAGAAGAAGAGATCGGTTGCTATGACACATCCTGGGACATCAAGGGTCGCCAATTTGGTACTGGAGGGAAGTGTGTGGAGTAGGGTGTCCATTACATTTCCATTGAAAAAGGGGACATTTAAAATAAATTGGAGAAAAACCTGGGACAATGAAGAAAAAAAACGGGACATAAATATTGTATTGACTAAATTTAATACACATAGAACTTTACCTTTACAACGCGCACTCAGATGATCCCAAATCACTTTTTACAATTATTCTGCGACACTATCACCATACTTTTCACTTTTATGTACTTTATCAAGAAGTGCATTTTCGTTTGAAATTGTATCATAAAAGTCAGTACACGATACACCATTAAAGTGTATTTTAACAATGAGCAAGGCCCTCACTGTTTCAACTTTCATTCTGTTTTTTTCATCTGACCACAAAGAGTTCACTAACGAAAACACACGGTACACAGCAGCATTTGACCCAGGAATTGCCAGACGAAACTCCACAAAATGAATCATGTTTTTCATGTTAATGTTTTTACTTTTGAAATAAGAAAATATTTTACACCACGTTGCACTAACACTTTCTTTGTCTCCTTCTTCCCTTTTTATGAAGTTCTGTGGACATGAAAATTCATCGAACAGTTCGTCATAATCAACAGGAAAATTTGGTATGATACATTTAACAAAAACACAAGAGTCCTGAATATCCTTCCATTGTAGCTGCTCCTTTTCATAATTAACCCAGTCAAATGCTTTAAAAGGTGTGAGAAATGGTAAACACTATTCTTTAATGTATTCAGTGCAAGAGTCATAGAAGTTGTCAGCATAAATATGAATTTGTTCTACAGTAATTTCACCCTCTTCTACTAGCTTTCTTAGAGTCTCATGTACAAAGGATGTGAGAAATCATTCAGATTTTCTACGTTGTAATTTGCCCAATAATTTGTTTATTTCTTGATAAACTTCCACTATTGTGATTTCTTGTTTCTCAATACATTTAATTGTTGTGGAGAAAGGTTTTAGCTGGCTAACAAGAAAATGTAGAACAACAACAGACACAGGGTTATCAAAGAATTGTTTAAGGATAACAGGACACTTATCAAGGGAAATGAAATATGATTTCAAAGCAGGAAAAATCTCTACAATTATTTCCAATGCTGGTGGCAGAGATAGCCACTTTGTCTTGCTGTGCCCAAGTACAGTTTTGTATTCAGTTTCAGTAAACTTACAGAGTGGCTTCAGAGATTCAACCCGTACTGTATATACATGGAAATGCTGGTAGATTTTGTTTACAATTAATTGGCAGTCGATGGGTAGGCAATCTGAGCCAGTTTGTAAGGAATTGTGCACCACATGTGCTGGACAGCCAACACCTACTGTATTATACACTGTGTTCTGTTGCAGTTTATAGAACAAATTGTTTTTTCCTTTCCTCTGCTTACCACCAAAATTGGTGTTAGTGTTGTCTGCAGAAACTGCAATCACCTTTCCCTCAAGATCATATTTCTTTAAAACCTCCAGTTTCTGCAGCTAAATTAACCAGTTCGAGCACTTCCACCGTGATGCCATTTTCAGGGTGAAAATACCTAATAAGTAGAGGAACCAACTTCAAATCCAGATGATTCGATGTATCAATCATTACAGAAATAAATCGAGCACTTCTCAGTTCATTTAAAACCTGGTGAGCTGCATACGGTGCAATCATAGTTTAAATGATTGCATTACATTTTGTGTGTCCACATGTGAATTTAGGAGTGAAAAGTTTTTTAACAGCTGCTGTAGTACAGTCCATTGACTTAAAGCTATGGTTATGCATTGCACTGTGGTATGCAAACGTAGCTTCTTGTGCTACCAACTGCCTATCCATTTCTGTTACTGATTTGAAGTTTACACAGTAGTCACTCACGCATTTATTTGCTCTCTTCATTTCATCACTCATGCGATGTTTCTTCGTCTTAATGTGATTCACAATGTCAGACCTTCCACCATGACCAACAGCATATTTTGATCTGCACAACGTACATTCTACAGAGTCTCCCCTACCAGTGATAAAAGGAAACTCGCTTTTTATATTGCTGTTAAAATTACACTTTCGTTTTGGCATAATGAAATAGTGATTGCACAGTGCGAAACATTAACAGTGTGGTGACGAAAGCCAGAGAGCAAGTATCAGTGGTGTAGAGTATCTCTGGACCGACACGACGGATTCAGTGGACCGATTTACAAGAGAAGAATCTTCGTTGTTATTCGTTACCTATAGTGCGTTTAAAATTACTTTCGATTTTTGACAGTTCGGTACATGTTTGGGGTATGCTGAAAGTCATCACACGCTTCCTAGCGTAAATAATTGCGCCGTTAATAGCAAGTCAAACAACCAGTTGCGTAAAATACTCTAGCCAAGCGGAATCATAAAAAAGGGGACATTTGAGCGTCCCCAAAAAAACTTTCTGGACAGTGGGACATTTTGGTAAAAAACGGGACTGTCCCGGGAAAAACGGGACGAATGGACACCCTAGTGTGGAGTGAAAATTGTAGAGGGGGACCAAAAAATAAATACAGTTAGCAGATTCAGAAGGATGTAATTTGCAGCAGTTACTCGGAGACGAAGAGACTCACAAAGGATAGAGTAGAATGAAGAGCTGCATCAAACCAGTAACAGTAACAAATCGAAAAGGTGTAACCGCGTGTTTTACACTTTATAGACAGTTGGTCTTGCTTCATGCAATTCGCGTGATAACGCAAGTAATTGACTGAAATGCAGCTTGCACATTGTCGACTCATGTTTGAGATACAGGGAGAAGCCCACTTCGAGGAACGTCTATGACGCTGCCTGTTCCTTCTAAATTTTGGAACCACCTCATTATGCTAGTTTTGTCGGTAGTACCCTCTCATGCTGGCGATAAAAATTCCACTCGTCACAGATTTCGATTCTGCATACCATGTAACAGCACGCGATTTCTCTTTATCTGTCGCCATTTTAATGCACTTCAAGTCAATTCTGCAACAAAGGGCAAAGGGAAAAGTCTTTACAGCTTCTATACTTGTACCACATACCACAATGCTCTATCCCAAATAGTTTCCAAGACGTGATTTTGAAATAATAGAGGGACTTCATAGACACTGTACTGCGTTCCCCATACCATGGAACTATCGTACTTGATATCTGTCTCTGCAGTCGTCGTAGCCCTTCATTATCATGCTGCACTTTCCGAAAGACAGTCCCACCCTCTTTCAGAAGATCAATGATCGCAGTGGCTGGTAGAAGCGGGCTTTGAGCTGCATTTACAGCTGTTCTTCTCCTGACGATGAATCTGGAGTTAATTTCCCAAAGATTGAGTGGTAATTCACAAGTGATAAGGGTCGTGCAATCGTGTAAGAAATGCTTTGTGTTAATCTGGTCACTTCAGAACTATAGACAGACAGACGTACTATTACAGAACAAAAACAATAAAAAACAGAGAATGATGCAACAGAGAATGATGCCTGGACTTTAGAATTAAGTAAATCACATTGCAACTCTTTCTTTGACAAACACAGATTGTTCTAGAAAGCATGTTTTTGTGAAAAGGAAATAAATAATGGATCAATAACCTTCTATTCATAACAAAAAGCCGGTAGCTCTATAAGATTAATGGACATTTGTTCGCATCAATGTGTTAAAATATTTTGTAATTGTATAAGGAAAGTAATTAAAATTTAATATAAGTGGATTAAGAATGTCTGTGTAGCGAACATTTGTCCTCAAAACTCGGCAGAAACACCTGCAGCCTGACGTGTTCGATATAAAGGCTAATCCTTGTTTGCGGAAGAGGATGAGAAGCAGGTTACAGATTTGAGCGCTGTTTCCTCGTTGATGGGAAATTGATAGCAAGTGCTTCGTTAAGGAGAGAACTGTTTATCAAGTCTCCTTGGAATAACGAAGAAGTCGGAAACCACTTAAAGCTCAGGAATATATTTTGTCTTAGTACTTAAAAATTTGTGAATATAATAATTATAGTGCTCCTGTTCGCTTTGTATTCGGTTTTTAATTTACCTACAATTAAGAACGTCTCCTGAAAAGATCTTTATTCGGCGAGCATATTCTCCTTTTGCTTCCTTTCCCTTTCCTCTCTTATTTACGAAATTTATACCTTCATTACCGGAAAGAAAGATCTTCATTATTTACAGTGACGATCAAAGTGAATTCTAGAATAACAAAGTACACCATATTTGGCAGAAGAAAAAGGGAACCTTAATGTAGTTTTGTCGAGTTTCACTTCTGCTGCACATAAATAAAATGCTCTGCAGAAATACTTATTACAGAACATAAATATTATTCTATGGTATTAGGCCAGACTTTTGAACAGCGTTGTATATCTTTGACTTGGATGCGATTCTCAAGATAAACACAGATTAGATTCGGAAAGCACACAAAGAATACTTCTTACTTCGATCAGGAAAGAATAACAGGTACATAGTTCCTTATCGTCACTGGTGATAACGGAGCATACTGATGCTTAGATTTTTTGCACAGTTAAACATTTTTGTTACACATAAACGTATTAGAAAATGTAATTTTTGAGAACGTTTCTCGTAGAACAGTGTCATTTGCGGAGCCATGATACCTGCTCCGTTCACAGTCGCGGCCTACTATCGTGGTCTAGTAAGGTCTGAAGATGGTCACAGTTTGACCGAGACTGGTTATCACTGCCAATAAATATTTTATTGCGGTGCAGACAGTTTGTCACGCAATTTTAAAACATTAGAAAATGTTGTGAGTGTGTGTGTGTGTGTGTGTGTGTGTGTGTGTTCTGGTGCTACCTGGTTTGTTGCCAGATCTTCCCAAACTGTCCCTTGGCCCTTTCTTCTTCGTCCTCTTCAAGGATGATTTAAAACCCCGCTATAACCAAATCCCCACCTCCCTGGCAGACAGTAGAATCAATTGAAACAAAAGGAGTCCTTGTGTTTAAAAATCCAGACCACTGACAATGGCCGCAGAATTGTTTGAATTAAATGACTGCCAACATCCTGTCTAACTCAAGGAATGTAGACCTCCCTCCTGCTCCCCAAAGGTCAAAGAGTCATGGGTTAATCCAAGACGGCCGATGCAAGAAAGTGGAACTAGCCCACCTGCAGATGGTGGGCAAAGCATTATGATAAGTGAAGGTGGCAAACATAAGAGAATGAACACAACCTGCATGGCTGACAACTGAAGTAATGTTGCTCCCTGCAACTCCCACAGCAGTTAACCATATAAAGTTAAACATATATTACACTGCCTCAAGACCACTCATGCAGGCTTCAAATCTGTTGGAATAAATTAATGGTCGAGATCATGTCAGAGCCAGTCAGTGAAACCAAATTTCCTTCTGTCCTCAAATGTAGGACTGCTGTAGTAAGTAACCATGCCATATGTGCAGGCCCGCTCCAGATGTGGTGTGCAGATGATGTTCAAATGGCTCTAAGCACTATGGGACTTAACATCTGAGGTCATCAGTCCACTAGACTTAAAACTACTTAAACCTAACTAACCTAAGGACATCACACACATCAATGCCCAAGGCAGGATACGAACCTGCGACCGTAGCAGCAGCGCGGTTCCGGACTGAAACGCATAGAACCGCTTGGCCACAGCGGCCGGCTGCAGATGATGTAAGGACATTATTGAAGTCGCGCGGAGTGGCTGTGCGGTGTGAGGCGCCATGTCACGGATTGAGCGGCCCCTCCGGTCGGAGGTTCGAGTCCAGCCTCGGGCGCGTGCCTGTGTTCTTCTTAGCATAAATTAGTTTAAGTAGTGTATAAGTGTAGGGTCCGATGACCTCAGCAATTTGGTCCCTTAGGAATTCACACACATTTGAACATTTTGACGTTATTAGCAAACAATGATATCATGTTTATTATAAACATTTAAGCCCTCACCATACCGTGTGGTTTCGACACATAAGCTGTTTCAGTGCCCTGCAGGTGCCAAGTCGCAGCCCTCTGTGTGCCATGGGGAAAATGGACACGGCTTTGGGTGTGCTCTGGCCCCACGCCAATCCAGCCCAGATGAGCTGCTGACACCGTGTGTGTTTGTGTCTGTGGCAACACAGCCTCCACCCACTTCATTTTTTACGCACAGAAGCAGACGGATTTTTCAGATGTTATAATTTTTATTGCATCTGCTGCAGACAGTAGCGTAAGTGTCCTAGGGTGGTGGGGAAGAGGATATGGCTGGGAGAACTTCTTTAGCATTGTTATATTAGCCAGCTTAATATTAATCTACTGCATTGTTGAGTAACTCACTTATTCAACTGGTTAATTTATAATTATGCCGCACCACAAAAATAATTTTTGATAGATAGGTCTTCATTTCTATTCAATGGTTACTCATATTTAGCAAAATTCAGTCTTGTGTCATAAGACGACACAACATCCTTTGATCTATAAAACTCAAAAACGGCCCTCTTCACATTCATCAGCAAATAGAAGAAAATGCAGTGTGACTGAACTCTCATAAAGGATCAGGGATGCTCGTAAGTGCATGAGTTGTAATTGAGATCAATGTTTTCTCCACAGTTTATTCTTGAGTCATATTCCAATATGACCCAAGAATTGCCTGTCACGTATTTTACACTTGATAAACTGTGCAGAAAACATTGATCTCAATTACAACTCATGTACTTACGAGCATCCCTGATCCTTGGCCAGAACAAACTGTTTTCAAAATTACTTGCTCCACCTTGATCACACTGTGTGTTGGGGTATCAAAAGAAATGCTTCTGCGTCAGTGCGGTCGGTTAGAGCCACTTGCTTATGACTAGATATTGTGTACATTGTGTACGACTGCCATCGGTGACCGTTCGCTAGTCCGATGGAAGAGCTAAATAATTTTGTAAATATTTCATTCTCTAACAGAAGGGTAGAGAAAGCTATTTGACATCTACTCACTGCAATATCAGTTCATGCCAGCCACTCAAAGAGAGCTGGGCAAGTGACAGAGGTGTCCTCTGTCGGGGGTAAAAAGGGACTAGCAGTTCTGGCATTCGTTCGTAGCTGTGGGAAAACATCTGAAAACTTTGATCGGGACCAGGGGTGGGGAAGGGAGAGAATTGTAGATAATTTTACTTTGATACATGGAAGGGAATTGAGAGGTCTGGTATTTGCCAATAAACTGAAACTTTAATTGGAACCCTGAGAGGAGCGGCGAGGGGAAGGGAAACGGAGCTAACAAAACGTCACTGGATCAAATATTAACCCCGAGTGTGTATTTGTATCATCAAGTGTGAGAAACAGAATAAAATAGGAAACGCTCACTTCGCCGAATGTACAATCTTTGTTGGAATCGACTGTCATGGCAGAATTGTCCGCTAAATAGATAATGTATCTGAAAGGATATTCTGCTCTTTTTTGAGCAGAAGCAGACGAACAGATACGTGTCAAGTATTGCAACATTTTAAAGTTAAACGACAGTTTACTTAACTATTTAGAAAATATTGAAGTAGTGTGGTGTGAATATTACTGAAGCATAGGGTGATAAATCACGATTCTTGAATACTGACATAATTTATTTGCAGAAAGTTGGAAAAACTGGTATACGCCTATCCTGCAGAAATTCAGTTTTGATTCGAGAGAAAATCTAAGAATGTGCTTTATAATAAAGACAATATGATTTATCTCAGAAGATAGACAGAAGAAAGACAAACTTATTTCCATATCATTCCTACATATAAAGAAACTTTTTGATAATGTTTGCTGGAGTGCACTCATTGAAATTCTGTGGGTAACATGGCTAAGAGTCGAAGGACATGGAAGACATAATTGAGAAGGGCGTAGACAAGTTCATAACTTATTCCCGATGTTATTTAATCTGTACATTGAGCAATCAGTAAAGGAAGCTGCTACATAGCTCTTCATCATAACAGCACTGCACTGTGGGTGGACTGTTCCGCAAGGCGCAGGAGCTACATTGCTGACCAACACCCCTATACAGTCCACCAGACTTTTACTTCTTTTCATTTAAAAGACAGGGACTTAATTGTGAACTACTGCTTGTATGAGTAAAGCTCCAAAGAAGGAGGGCTGAAGTTGAGCTCTGCCTTAGTATCTCTGTGCAACAATTGGCATGGGCCACTTCAACTGGCGACGGGTTTTCTTTCTGTGGACTCAGTTTTCAGACTTGTGATACACCCAGGTATTTCTTGATCTGATTCACATGTTTTTATTGGGATAACATTTCTTTTTCGTTCCAGTATGCCAATGCCCACGGAATTGACCACTAATTGACTCCTCCAAAACATGCAACAGGCTCAAGAGTTGATGTTAGAAAAGATGACTGCCGTCACTACCGTGTCACTGGGAATCTCCAAATCATTGTCTCGCTTCGACTCATTGATAAAGGAATTCTGGTAGGCACCCTCGCCGTTCCAAGCGTTTGGCGAAAGGTGGAGTAGTGAGAGAACTACGTGGCCCTTCTTGGAAAGCATAGGCCGCAGGATGTTAGGTGACGAGCAGAAGATTATCACATATTCTAGCGGCTCGTTCCTGAGCCAAACCTTGTGCTATATCCTATAGACGTTTATAATCCTGAATGAGATTTTTACTCTGCAGCGGAGTGTCCGCTGATATGAAACTTCCTGGCAGATTAAAACTGTGTGCCGGACCGAGACTCGAACTCGGGAGCTTTGCCTTTCGCGGGCAGAGCTTCAGTAAAGTTTGGAAGGTAGGAGACGGGGTACTGGCAGAAGTAAAGCTGTGAGGACGGGGCGTGAGTTGTGCTTGGGTAGCTCGTTGGTAGAGCACTTGCCCGTGAAAGGCGAAGGTCCCGAGTTCGAGTCTCAGTCCGGCACACAGTTTTAATCTGCCAGGAAGTTTCGTTTAAAATCCTTTTTGTTGCACTCTTTTGATTCCCAAGTGCATGTAGAAGTCACCTGCTACAAGTATTTTAGCTTCCATGAACAAAACGGGCAATCGTATAGGTAGTGGATGTCTCGGTAGCAATGTCTTTCGAGAGATTGCCATTTCCAGTGTTCGAACACCAAGTGAAAACAGAATTGCTAATTAGGGATATAATCTTTGTTCACCCTATGGATGACAGTCGAAGGAACGACCTCTTAAAACTCAACGCCTCATTTTATTTTTTGTAACATGCCTTCCCCTTATGAGGACTTTTGAACAGTCGATCAGAACCTCAGCAGCTTTGCAGAACCCATAATAGATATTTGCCACACACCCGACTCATTGGACCCTTCTTGACCCATCCCCCAAGTTGGTCTGATTGACTGACCGCGCCCCCGTTAGGTAAAGACGCCACGTGTAAGCAAGGCGCCCAACAACTACCTTCATACAGTAACTATTTTGCAACACATCCGTGCTAGCAGCTACAGCCTGTGAAAAAAAATGGATATACAACTGAATTGTGTCGAACACATGAAAGTGATGACGATTGTGTCCGGCTAGACCTCTGAGACTCTGATTTGGACGAAGTTGAATGCGGTGACAGTCCTGCTGTCCTCCATGTCCAGGCCTTCATCCCAGTCTCCAACAACTTATTCACAACAGAAGTGGCCACCAGCGTCGTCTCAGTTGCTTTTAAAATTGATGGTAGGACTTCAACAACCATTGTCGATTGGGTAACATGTCGCCGCTTGGGATCCCCTACTGCACAACCATTGTCAAAGCAGCTGAACGACAAATGCAGTCAAGGGCCAGATCTGTGAACGGGTGCAGCATCAAGCAGTCTCTCAGACAGCCCACATTCTCGTGGTCGATGCAACAGCGATAACGGACATTTCGGTACTGCATCTTATCAGTGCCTTTTCTTTCAAGTCCACGATTCAATGAATAGCATCGAATTATTTATTTCAAACTCATACCTGCAGAACCTGTGTTCGATATGTGCCTCATTGTTCTCACATTCATCTGAAAGTGTTACCAATTTTGAAGCACGTCTCTTTATTGCAGTCGGCAACGCCCAGGATTTTAACGCGTGACATGTTGCTTTTGATCTAGCTTCGTCTCATGCTGTTGTTCTTCCAGGAAGAAACAGTTTTGAACACCATTACAAACAGTTTAGCGCTTGTGAACGCCACAATCATCACCCACCAGTCCTCAGACGACCTGGTCCTCTGCAAAGTCGCACGGTTTGTGAAGAATAATTGGCCAGCGGACCACAAGACCCTTCAACGTCCAGATGTTTAGATATTGGTATAGCTGTCATGAAGTGTCCGCTCTCCATGGCGTCCTTTTGCTCCGAGAGACAACTGCCACATCAGAGTGGTTATTCCGCAAGCGCTCCAACGACGACGCTTTTTGACATTACGTCACGAAGGACATTTGGGTTTGGACCTGACTGAACAGATGGCTTGTCAACACGTCTTCTGGAAAGGTATTAACACAGATATGTAACATTTGATTGCAGCTTGCACAACCTGTCAAAACAAGCAGGTGGCACTAGTCCGTCGGTATTTTCCTTTTCCTTTTCTGACATCATCAACAAAATCCAGGCCTTATTTCGCATCGTATTAATAGAAGGGATCCTAGAAACCATTGCGGAGGATAATGGTCCTCAGTTTACATCCGCAGAATATCGCTGTTTTTGTGAGGAGGAAAAGATAGCTTTAGTAAAAACAACATCTTTCCACCCTGCTTCCAATGCACTGGCAGAGAGGTACGTCTGCACTTCCAAAACTCAGCTGGCGAAGTTGCATCGACGTCGCGAACACAGTGGGGTGCGCACTTTATTTCTGGCCTCCTATAGTTCCTATCCACAGGACAGATCGAGCGTTGCTGAGCAGTCCATACTAGGCCACATAGAACAAAACTGTCCCTCATTCATCCCAATCCCACCAATTCCTCACCTCCCACCCAGCGTTCGTGCCGTCACCGCTGCACCGTCAGAGATAAGTATGGACACTAGTTTTTTTCCAGCGGTCGCCAGCTGTGGGTACCAGCTATCGCCACGTACAATTTTCAGTCAGAGTCCAATTGATTTAAGGCTTCTGCCGCAGAAATCACATAATTAAAGTTTTCCCTTGCAAGGTGTCAGCTTCTCAGACAGAGTTTCCAAAATTTTCTGCTTCAGAGTTATTTCCTCAACATCCAGGAGCATTTACTGTAATTACTGCCTCTGCTGCAGGACACAGAGGCCGCAGAACCAAAGGACACTATCCCTCTGGTAATATGGGTTATACACTGTGTTCCAAGAAGATAATAGAAAACCATATGACACCAAAGCCGCCCTTAACTGTCTCGATACAGGTTGTGCTCCACTGTTCCCTGATCAATAAGTTCTCCGTATCTCTCACCGATTGAAAACATGGGTTGCCTACAAAGAGGCTTACCATCACAATCGCCAGCCACTACAACTGATTAACACTGCCGAGGGCTGTTGGTTGCACCATGCTTTCGACCAGGTATGCGCTGCCCCATCTTCTACAATGCCGGCTGCAGATGATTTCCACACAAAGGCGAGTACCACTCTGAAAGCAGCTGTTGTCAAAAGCGAAGTGATAGCTTTGTTGATCCACTTGATCACGGTAATGAAAGAGCACAGGGAAGAGTTAAAAGTGCAAAAAGAAAACTTGAAAGCAAAATTACTAGTGAAATAAAAAGGCCTTTTACAAGAATCTTACATGCAGTTGGCAGTTCATTCATGGAGGCCCTTAGTGTTCGTCCCGAAGAAGAACCTATCAGAAGCTCAGGCTGGACTGAAAGAACAGGATGAGTAGCTAGATACGGTCCTATAGCAGAAAAAGAAGTAGCGACAAAAACTGAATCGCAAGTTCACCGTGAAGGTAAACAACTGGTCCCTGTCGCAGTCTGCAACGGCAGGGGCGGTGAGTGAATGGGTAATGGAGACGAATACAGGAATCTCGGGTCACACGGAGTTATTATGTGAAATTGAAACTAGGATACACACAGTAGCGGGGAAATTCAAAAAATGCCCGATGACGGTCATAAACAGTGAAAGACGGGGTCATGTGTTAGTAACGGTGCACCCTCAAATCATTCGTTCTTGGTTGGCCCTCTTCAAGTGCGCCGACCCGGCATGGCCAATGTTCGCTGTTGTACCTACTGTCTCAAACCCCCCTCCCCCTCCTCGATTTCGGTTCCTGAGTTCGATGGAAACACCAGAGCAGGTTCATTCACTACCACGTAGAGGGCTACCACAATTCTCATGGGATGTGTAAGTAGACTGTTTAGGTTTTTATGTTGGTAACGCCATGTAGCGCTCTATATGAAAATCACTGACTGTGCTGTGTGCAGTCTGTGGCTGGTTTGTATTGTTGGAATATTCGCCATTGTAGCGTTGGGCAGTTGGCTTTTAACAGCGCGTAGCGTTGCGCAGTTGGAGGTGAGCCGCCAGCAGTAGTGGATGTGGGGAGAGAGATGGCAGAATTTTAAGAGCGGACGATCTGGAAGTGTGTGCGCCAGTAAGAGTAAATTTGTAATACTGGACATCATGAACTGATGTATATATTATGACTTTTGAACACTATTAAGGTAAATACATTGTTTGTTCTTTATCAAAATCTTTCATTTGCTAACTATGCTCATCAGTAGTTAGAATCTTTTGTTCAGCTGGCAGTGTTGGCATACGCTATATTGCAGTAGTTTGAGTAACGAAGATTTTTGTAAGTCATTCATGAAAGGTATACGTTATTGTTAGTCAGGGCCATTCTCTTGTAGGGATTTTTGAAAGTCAGATTGCGCTGCGCTAAAAATATTGTGTGTCAGTTAAGCTTCTAAGGGAGCGTTTCAGATGTACCTGGCAACGATCTTAAAGTGGACATAGCAGGATCTCCACGCAGCTTATGAACCGCATCGGTTGTATTCGCCCAGACAGAATATGCTGTCAAACTGGGAAAGGTTTCGCGGAACGACTTCTCAGCTCTATCCAGTAGATTATTTACAGAACCTCAAAGAGCAGTCCGACTCCATGTGAGTTTGCCCCAGGCACACATAAACACATTCGATCAGTACTTAAAATCCGAAGCGAGCCTCTGGTGGCATAACACAAGAAGGCACTGCAACTTTGTAGTACTGAGCCGGGAGTTGGTAGCACAATATTGGTTCTGGACACGACAGTAAAGCGTACTGTCCAAGTCAAGTGGAGGGACTCTGCGTGTGTTCTTCTTGTGTGAGGTGTAAGCTGGCTGGCACCTGGCTCCACCCATCGTGGCCGAGGAATTAATCCCTCTGATTTACCAAAGCAGTCTGGAATGGGCAAGGAGGCACCTTCTGACATTACCAATAGAATAGTAAGTTTGGGAAAGTCATTAGAAGTACTGGCTACATTGGATGGTTTCCAGGAGGAGAGAACCCAACATAAAGCTACCAGTGAATGGCAGAATTGCAGCTGCAGCTGACCACAAATCTCCAGTAACACTAACGAAGGCAAGCCATATGAACATTTAATCAGTGAGGGCGAATTCAGAGAACTGACTTATATCCAAATTACCATGGTCACAATAACGTAATGACAACCGTAACTGCTTTCTGCAGGCAGATGCTTATCGCGGAGGTCCATGTGTATTGACAAAAGTACGGACAACCGTTCCCAGCCCCCCATATGGTGGCCGTTCTATGTTGGAATCAGTTTCCGATGGAGTAGAGCGCTTGTTGCCACAGTTTTTCGGTATGTATGAGCTTGCTTCCTTTACTTGGTAGCGTGTTCGTGTAGTGGCACGGTTTCTAAATAATACGCGCACGATAGTTTTGGTCACGATTTTATGAACTCTCTGCAACCGTTTGCATCTCAATCGACAGGCGTTGCTTGCTGGCATAGTAAGCCAGTCGTGCCGGCCTTGTCTAGGCTTTATTTAAAAGAAAAGTTCAAATAAAAATTTTATGGCTATCGATTATTTACTTTTTCATTTGAAATTCTCGAGTTTCTTTTTGTTTTCCTTTTAGCCCACTGTCTCAAAGGGGCTGAACAGGTGCTTCATGTTTCATTCTTGAGTTCGGTGAAAATTTATTGTTTAGTCTTGACTTACAGGAAAACATTTTCATGCCAGGTTGTTTCATTAGGCTGAGTGGATCGACCTTTCATGATATGTAACGAGCTACCTCTCATTCGAAGTATTATGCTTTGGCGAATATCTCCCATTTAATATACCAGACCTCTGAAATGGCCAGTTCTTGGGACGGATCATTCGGACAAACGACAAGAAAATGCCCAGTTATCTTCCTTTTTCAATCAATCGATTGTGGACAGGATTCGAATCCGGCAGCTGCTCACAACACTAGACATGGCGTTCTACAGGGAGCTGGCCAAATGGTGTGATCACTGGTACTTCTAAGATACACAAACAGAGTACATTTAAGAGACGCATAATAACCAATTCACGAAAGCGAGTGGTTCTTCAAAATTTTTCTGTTACACGTTGCATTACCCACGCCCAGCAATATATTTAAAATAACCTTTCACAATACTAATAAATAAATTAAACCCCAGAAAAAAGAATAAGAATACGTTAAAGCAATAGCACTTACATCTAACGCCAGTAGGTGTTAACTTCAAAAAATGGCTCTGAGCACTATGGGACTCAACTGCTGAGGTCATTAGTCCCCTAGAACTTAGAACTAGTTAAACCTAACTAACCTAAGGACATCGCAAACATCCATGCCCGAGGCAGGATTCGAACCTGCGACCGTAGCGGTCTTGTGTAATAGTGGACCCCCAACACTGATGTTGAGAAGGATAGAAAAATGTAGCTAATATTAAGTCTTTCATTGACTAAGTTCTCCTCATTGTTTGGTGATGGCTTTTTTTTCTTTTTTCTCGGACGTTCAAATTCAGTTCGTTGACATTTTAGTTGTGCTGGGCTCGATGACTTTCTGTGACGACCCAATTTCACAGTGAGTATGGTTTTGATTTTCTTGTAGGTTGTAAATGGAACGAGTATTTTATGTTTTGTTATTGTTATTATTAAGTGTTAGGTAGTGACTATCCGACATCTAGTAGTTCCAGTCTGTGGACCAAGAGGAGAGCTGGTGTGAGAAATAGTCTCAAACAATGAAAAGCTGTAAATTTTAACGAAGGATGAAGTATTTTCAGTGAGGAAGGAAGGAAACCTTAAGACACTGGCGTAAGGTTTATGAAATTCACACTGTGGAAAAGGCATTATTGAATTTAGGAAAGGTGGCACATAAAGTTATACACACCAATACACCAAGGTGAATAGGGAAGGGTGTCGTTAGTAAATGTAAGGGAGTCGGTGGCGAGAATTTTAATCTGTATATCATGTTCCAATCGGATCAAAGAGGCAATTACTAATTAAACTAGATTCAGCTTGCTTGTAAAATTATGAATCAAATGACATCGATCTCAGGTTGAATGAATTATTAATTCGAAAGTTAATAAAAGTAACTAATGAATAAATAGTATTACACTAATTTTCCCTGGAAATCTGAGACCACCGATGACCAGCATGGAAAGAAAACTAGCGACTGGTGGGGGTGGAGAAATTTTCAGGATCACAGATTAATTATAGTTAATTATTGACAAGATGGTGAAATACTGCGTAGGTTCTGTGCCGTTAAATTTTAAGCCAGGGCTACTTCGACATGCAAGGATTCAAGGCTCGCTCTTTCCCAAAGACGGTGCCAATTCAGTCTACCCAACTCCATCACTGGTTGGAACAGATGGCAACCGCCATCACTGTCAGGCTGACTGCGGGAACTTCTTTCTGCCGGAGGACGCCTGCTGTGGAGGAGCATCCGAATTGACTGAAGTGTAGAGAGCCGCTCTCGGTGCCCATTTCGTTGCAGTTCTAGGTTGGAGTCATTTCTTGGCAGCAGTAGAGTGCGTGTGGAAACAATTTTTCGGTATCTACAAGATTTATTCCGTATTTGGAAGTGGAAAGTTCGGTCTAGTTCCACAGTTTCTTCTTGTTGCTGTTTCAGGGGTCCAACAGCTGCAGCCGCATACCGCATCTCTGTCGCCAAACGCCTCGATCTCGCCATTCTGCCTCATCCTCTTCTGTTCCTCTTCTCTCCATCGTTTCTTATACCACTTAGCCGCCCCTCCATTCTTCCTCTCCTTGTTCCAGGAGGTCACCAAGAAAATACTCTCTTAGGCCATCTGTCTTCATCCATTCTTTTAACATGCCCTAACCACCCTAGCTGCCATTCTTCTATTCTGTCCGTAATACTATAACGAACATACGTCCTTTCCGTCATTTTTTATTTTCTTAGTTGATTAAGGCGGGAAATCGTACATATTCTTCTCAAGTGTTCCATTTCTAAGTCTAAGTTTTTATTTATCTCTGAGAGTTCCCAGCACTCACCTCCGTAGCTAGTTATTGGTTCTACGATGGCTTTCTATAAACGCACTTTAACCATTTATTATATTAATTTTTAGGACCCAAGCACAAGATTTAATTTTGGGATAGTCGCCTTCCCTGACTAATCCTTGTTGGATGTCTTCGTCACATCTTCCATCACGTGGGAGGATACTACGCAAGTACTTAAACTCTTTACACACTTTAATATGACGTCCAAGTTGCTTCCCTCCTCTCCACAACGTAGATCTCCATTCTTCTCAAAAATTTTCGAATTCCATTTCTTATACTCTTCCAACAACTTCATAAGCATGTAAGATACATCTTCTCTATCGTTTTCTGTGACAATCTGAACGTCAGCATAGAAAAGTGTGTACATACACTGGTTCCCCACCTCAATCCCTCTGCCCATGCACTTTATATACCATGGATCCAGTGTCTTCCACACAAGACAGACAGCATCCTTGTTTCACTCCTGTAGTTAATTTCAAGGCCTCTCCAGAAATGTTTTCCACACTTTAATGACACATACTTTCGAACTGTAGAGGTTTATCATACTTCTCGCATAAATTATTGCCAGTCATTTTACCGTAGCACTGTGTCAGATGCTTTCTCAAGATGTATGAAGACCAAATGACTGCTTAGTCTCTTCTCCATGATCTGTCTTATGTTAAAGATGTTACCTATAAATGATCTGCCTCTTCTATAGCTACTTTTTTCTACCATTTGATTTACAATTTTTTTTCATTCTTTACTTTTAAATCCTCCCATTCAGCCTGCTAAACGCGTTTACGCCGGTATCTGAATAATCATGTAGTAGCTCTGTCTGTCTGCTTGTCTGTAGCATTCTCCTAAGACAATACGGTTTTAGTTAGCCACTGAAATCTCTGCTAAACGTGAAGACGCCAAATGCCCCCACGACAGCTGAACAGATTGGCAAGTGAGTTCAGCAGCATGATATCGCTTAGCTGTATCTACAAGTGCGATTACATTCTATGCCTAGCCGGGTAAGAGCCATTGTTGCCGCCAGACGTGATGTCTGCATACTAAATTTTGTACCATTTACACCCCCAAATCACCTCCAATTTCAATCGCAAGTACTTCCTGTTGTACTCTATACAGATTAAAAAATCATTATTTGCTATACTTCTTGATGTTGCAATTCTTATGGCCAGTGTTGTGTTCTAAGCACCGTAAGAAGTGCTGGAAGAAAACAAATAGTCCGCAGGATGTTCAAACGTTAATACCCTAACTTTGCTCCCGTGCTTCCTTCATGACAAAATGGTTCAAATGGCTCTAAGCATTATGGGACTTAACATCTGAGATCATCAGTCCCCTAGAACTTAGAACTACTTAAACCGAACTAACTTAAAGACATCCCACACGTCCATGCCCGAGGCAGGATTCGAACCTGCGACTGTAGCAGGCGCGCGGTTCCGGACTGAAGCGCCTAGAAGCCCTCGGCCACAGCGCCCGGCCCTTTATAACATCCTCTATGGCGGAAGCGTAAAATCGAGGTGTAAGCCAGTTTGTGTAATACTGTCTTTCTAACCAGTGAACAGCCAATTTATACTTTTACCGAGTGGTCAAACTGGTGAGCGACTATAACCTGTCCAGAATTACTGTAGGATTGACAGCATTGGCGGAAGTGGTAGGGGGAGAAGTCCACGCGGTAGGCCCGGGTCAATTTCTGCCAATACCACGCTACCTGCAGCCGCAGCGACTCGCTGAATTTTCCTGGCCTTCACTCCACCCTACAAAACTTCCTGCTTCCAGTGAGCTTCATTTGCAGTCAGCATGCTATACTGTGTTACTGTTATTTGTTGTTACTTGACTCGCTGTTACCGTTATTCGTTGGTTCTGTTATTCGTTGTGTGGCACTCAACAACTAGGAGTAACTGGCCACACTTATAGAAACAGGAATTTTTCAAAGCAGTCGCAAATCCATGTCCACAGTTTTACACAACTTATGAGTTCATTACGGACATTTCTGTGGTCGTAAGCTATTGATGGAGAGGGAGGACATCCGTAGCATAAATACCGACGAATTGATGTGGCTTGCCGAAACGAGGGTCAGTTCTCGTCACGTTTCCAAGCAGGAGAGAAGACAGAAGACCGGGGGCAAACCTATTCTTCTTCATGCAGTCACCTCGCAACCTTTTCTCACAGTAGATTATGACGAAGAAATGAACAACATGACATTTACATTAGATTCACTAATACTAAATCTTGAAAAACCGTCAATAACTGTTGTAGGTAATGATGCTTGCCATTCAGCTCTTGTCGACAAGGCACCTACCATGACACAGCGAAAGGAAGAAATGACTGATTGGAGGCACCGTCGTACTATCGATATAAATAAGGACCTTAAAAAGGTGGAGCTCATCGGAAAAATATCTTTCCATAAGACACAGTTCCCTCTATATGAAATTTACGAACTAGCTAAAAAGCATGGACATACAGTCGTTAGGGTACCACCTTACCTCTGCCATTTGAGTCCAACACAGCTAATATGGGCCCAAATTAAAGGTTACATTAGCAGGACTAATAACAACTTTACTTTCTCTGTAGTCGAAAAAAAAAGCTGTCAGGAACGTCACCTCTGAAGATTAGAAGAAGCCGTCAAACATACACAAAACACATGGAAAATGCATGGCGGAACGAACATCTTTTGGCAAATTCAATGGAGAAGATGTAAATTTCATGAAATGGTAACAGTGACAGTATCGCTTTTGTTCTATCTAAACAGTAGAGTTTGTCATATTTAAGATACGTCTTTCCATCGTGATAAACACGCTTAATCTCACTTTTTGTCGTGTTAGAACTAAATAGGTGGTTCATAGACATTGATAACAGATTCGTTACAAAGTTACAGTTATGTGTTTCTTGCCTCGGAGCCACACGGGCGCCCGATTAATACCTGACGCGCTAACGAACCATTGTGCGTCATATTTAACTCAAATTGTTTGGCGTTAGAGATCTACAGAGTTCTGGTTTCGAACTTGTGAAAGTATGGCTTAATCTTGAGCCCGCCCGGCTAGCCGCGCGGTCCAACGCGCTGCTTCCCGAGCGGGAAGGCGTGCCGATCCCCGGCACGGATCCGCCCGACGGAGGCCGGCGGTGCGGTGAGTGGACTGCTGTAGCCGGTTGTGGGGTTGTGAACCACTGAGGGCTACAGTGGGGACGAAGCCTCTCCATCGTTTCTAGGTTCAAATGGCTCTGAGCACTATGGGACAACTTCTGAGGTCATCAGTCCCCTAGAACTTAGAACTACTTAAACCTAACTAACCTAAGGACATCACACACATCCATGCCCGAGGCAGGATTTGAACCTGCGACCGTAGCGGTCACTCGTTTCCAGACTGTAGCGCCTAGAACCGCTCGGCCACTCCGGCCGGCTGTTTCTAGGTCCCTGGTTCAACACATAATACACAAACACACAATGACTTAACCTTAGGATTTCATTCCCATAATGTATTCACCTAACTTTAATAACGAAACAGTTCCCGCATATCGAAAACTCGGCAACGTCGTGAGAAAAAGCACAACTTAAACTGTTCGCATACCGTTTTAACGATTTGTTGCCGCTGATAAAATTAAAATCAAAACGTAGTGTTACTCTTCCAGAACATATTCATGGAATTACCATATTTATAAAGAGATTAGTTTGCTCGTTCGAGCGAGTTGAATGAAATGTAAGAGGACACGTATATTGCGTGCGGGACGCGGCTACTCTGTGCTGCTGCCGGTGTGTCAGTCTTAAAGCAATTTTGGACACACACGGTCATTGCTGTTGTTGAGCTTGCCGCCATGTCAGTGTGCCGACGGCGCGTCTCCTCAGGGTGAATCGCTGATGCTGCCGTGGCGCGGCCGGCGGTCAGATGAGCACGTCGACAAACGGCGGTGGCGGCGGCGGAGGCGGAGGCGGCGGCGGAGGTGGGAGCGGCCCCGTCCCGTGAAATATTCAGCAGCCGCCGGCGGGCTGCCGCCGGTATCGATGGCTGCGCCGGCTCGCCACTCTGCCGCCCACACCACGGCGCGCCGCCGCCCCCGGCTGAAATACTGCCGGCGCCGGCGCTGGGACAGCCCGCGGTCGGCCAGTCCGCTGACGGAGTCGTCCTGACGCCTGCACACCGTCTTACTGCTCATTTTGTTGCTGACTGCAGGCGCAACAGCCAGAAATTTGGTAATCTTCTTTCTATATGCGTGAAACGCCTCCTTTGAGCCTTGATATCAATAGCCTTTCACTGTGACATATACTTGCAGGCTTCTGGATGCAGAAGCGGTCGACATCCAACCACGGCTGTGATGTAACTGTTCTGGATGTACTTTTATTATAGCAAGAAGTAATTTTTAACACTCCGTTTGTATGATAAGTTTCCTTCTCACTAGCTGTCGGGATTACCTTAATCCCCCCCTCCTCCCATCTTATTGTCGATCGAGATTTATGGCCAGCTCTTCTTCTTTCTGTTAGTAACATTATACCCTATTACTACTGATCAAGATTTCTTGTCAGATTTTGTTTTCCTTTCGCTTATTATCTGGAATATATCACAAACCGCCCTTTATCCTAATGAAATGCTTAGTTCAAAACAAATGAACTGAAGACATTAACTGCCAGTGGGCGTTTATTTATATCAATGGGGAAAGTTGAAAATTTGTGGCAGACAGGGAGTCGAATCCGGGTCTCCTGCTTTCTAGCAAGGCGCACCGACCATTACGCCATCCGGACACAGTGATCGTCACAACCACAAGGACTATCCTAGCTCACCTCCCATCAGAGCCCAATTCTCAACTTATATCACACCACTGATGTAGTGTCGCCCCCGTTAGCCTTATTATTCGCGGCACCTCGCCGATTTCGGTAAGAATGTGCATCTCCAGTCAAGGGATCAATGGCCTAATTACACACTGAAGAAGCAACGAAACAGTTAACATCTACCTAATATCGTGTACTGCCCCTCGAGCACACAGAAATGCCGCAACACGACTTGCATGGACTAGACTAATGTCTGAAGTACTGCTGCAGGGAACTGACACCATGAATCCTACAGGGCTGTCCATAAATCCATAAGGATTCCTGGAGGTGGAGATCTCTTCTGAACAGCACTTTGCAAGACCTCCCAGGTATGCTCAATAATGTTCATGTCTAGGGATTCTGGTGGCCAGCAAAGTGTTTAAACTCATAAGAGTGTTCCTGGAGCAACTCTGTAGCAATTCTAGGCGTGTGGAGTTTTGCATTGTCCTGCTGGAATTGTTCAAGTCTGCCGGAATGCACAATGGGCATGAATGGATGCAGGTGATCGGACAGGATGCTCATGTACGTGTCACCTGTCGGACTCGTATCTAGACATATCAGGGGTCCCATATCACTCTAACTGCACACGCCCCACACCACTATGGAGCCTCTACCAGCTTAAACAGTCCCCTGCTGACACGCAGGTTCGATGGATTCATGAAGCTGTCTTCATACCCATACACGTCCAGCCGTTCGATACAATGTGAAACGAGACTCATCCGACTCATCAACAGTCCAGTGTCGGTGTTGACGGGCCGAGGCGAGGCATAAAACTTTGTGTCGTGCAGTCATCAAGGGTGTGTGTATTGTGTATAGTGAATTGAACCTGGGACCTAGAAACGACGGAGAGGGTCCGTCCCCGCCGTAGCTCTCAGTGGTACACAACCCCATAAGAGGCTACCGCCGCCCCACACCGAAACAAGGGTTATTGCGCGGTTCGGGCCCCAGTGGGAACCCCCCTCCCCACGGGAACGTCTCATACCAGACGAGTGTAACCCCAAATGTTAGCGTGGTAGGGTAATTATGGTATACGGAAATGTGGAGACAGTGTTTGCGCGGCAGTCGCCGACGTAGTGTAACTGACACGCAATAAGAGGAACCAGCCCGCATTCGCCGAGGCAGATGGGAAACCGCCTCTTCAAAATCATCTACAGGCTGGCCGGTACACCGCTCCGAATGCCCATCTCCATGATCTTTCGTCGAATGATTCGCACGCTGACACTTATTGATGGCCCAGCATTGAAACGTACAACAATTTACGGAAGGGTAGCTCTTCTGTCACGCTGAACGATTCTCTTCATTCGTCGTTGTTCCTGTTCTTGCAGGATCTTTCCGGCGGCAACCATGTCGGAGATTTGATGTTTTACCGGATTCCTGATATTCACGGTACTCTCGTGAAATGGCCGTTCGGGAGAAACCCACTTCATCGCTACTTCGGAGATGCTGTGTCCCATCGCTCGCGCGCCGAGTATAACACCAAGTTGAAAGTCATATCTTGATAACCTGCCATTTCAGCAGCAATAACCAATTGCGCCAGACACTTGTTGTCTTATATAGGCGTGGCCGACCGCAGCGCCTTATTCTGCCTGTTTACATACGCATGCCTACACCAGTTTCTTTGGCGCTTCAGTGTACTTGTGGTGTCTGACCTTTTGGAAGTACTCTAACAACGTAATTTCTTACCAAAAGTCAGAATTTCTGGTTAGCGATTCTTTCTATTCAACAGTAGCATTTCCTCTACCATAAATATTATACACAAAATGTATTCGAAACTGCATATATGTTCAATCTCCAGCTTATAATCGAGTTACGACAGTGAAAATTTGTGCTGAAGTGGGACTCAAACCATTATTTCCCTATTGTCACGAGCGGTCGTCTTAACAACTTCGGCTATCTGAGCTCACTTCATGCTCAGACCGAACCTTCTGTATACCGTTGTCCATATATCTACAACCTGCACTCGTACATTCATTATTCCCGTACAGGACGTACATTTTAAATATGATATTGTATTGCAAACCCATTCAAAGGAATAGGCACTGCGGTGACAACAGTTGTTACGAAGTACATGAGATCTGTTCGCAGTTGCGAGTATGGACAATCTTCAGCTCTATAGTGGAATGACTACGCAGAAAATTTCAACTAGACCCGCATCTCCCACTTGTTGCGAGCGTTCACCTTTTCCTCTTCAGTTATCCAAGCATGCTTCGTATTTACCTGCCGATACCGGGCAAGCGACTTTCAATTAAAATGCATCCCCACTATGGGAAAGTACATAATGCACAAGTGCAGGTTGTAGATACATTGATGACGACACATAACATTTGGGTCTGACCGTGAAGTGTACTCGGATAGCCAAGTGGTTAATGCGACCGTTCGCAAAAGGCTTGAAATGCGGGTTCGAGTTCCGGTCTGCCACAAAGTTTCAATATAATCATTCCATTATACAGCTGAAGGTTGTCCATATTTGCAACTCTGAATACATTTCATTTATTTCATGATGGCTGCAGTCGCCATAGTTTTGTTTCTTCGGATTGCATGTCTCCCCTGTACGAGAATATACATAATGAATGTACGAGTGCATATGGTAGTCACATGGACGATGGCACAAGGGAGTTTGGATCTCGGCGTGAAGCGTGCTCGGATATCCGAAGTACTTAAGGCGACTGCAAGTGACAAGTGAGAGATCAGTGTTGGAGTTCCGGTCCGGCACAAATTTTCAGTGTCTTCTACAGATGAAGGTTGTCCATATTCGCAACTTCGAACACATTTCTTGTACTTCACAACAGCTGTAGTCACCGTAGTGCCCCTTCCTTCAGACGTGCATGCACTGCAACATCGTTCGGTGAATATTGTCTGGTGCAAGACCTCGCCTCCACCCTCGAAACGAAGCAAATACTTATTACTAATGATTAATTGGTTGTCATCTGCCTGAAACATAAAATTCTAGGCAGTTTGTTAGCTAAACGAATCGATAGTGCACAAGGAAAACTCTCCAGGCATCACTGGTAACCATGGATCTAAATCTTGAAATTCTAGGGCAACTAATGGACAATATAGATAAATACATTCACCGACTGGTCTTTATGGCTTGCTGGCTTCAGTAGGGTAATGTTGCGCTAGTCACACCACAGCCTAAGTCGTACTGCAGTAATATCTGAACGCACGTTTATAAAATTCAACGTAAGTGCTGTGAAATTGAGCAAAATGGTCGTGCGAGTAAGCAAACAAAGATGAATGGACCGCTGGCTGTCGTAACAGGAAAATGATTAACAGGGAAGTTTATTTGATTGTTTTTATTACATTCTCTAGCTCATTTGTGAGCAATTTCAAAGAAGAAATGATGATAAGGTAATTGTTTTTCAGAATATCTGTTTTCATGATATCCTGCCATTTATTTAAACATATTGAAACGAGAGAAAACGTTGAGGTTTTGCCTGTAGTACTGCTTCGAGAGGGTACAGGTCTCACTGCCAAATTCATACCTCTGGAGAATTTGCAAATCGTACAGTTGATGGAAATTACTTTTTTTTATTGAATCATCAGTCTTCTGACTGGTGTGATGTGGCCTGCCACGAATTCCTCTCCTGTGCCAACCTCTCCATCTCAGAGTAGCACTTGCAACCTGCTATCTCAATTATTTCTACATCTACATCTACATCTATACTCCGCGAGCCACCTTACGGTG
The DNA here is from genome assembly GCF_023864345.2 of Schistocerca serialis cubense. Lineage (NCBI taxonomy): Eukaryota > Metazoa > Arthropoda > Insecta > Orthoptera > Acrididae > Schistocerca > Schistocerca serialis. The sequence continues at coordinate 611,557,099 of NC_064641.1, read as the reverse complement.
TGTGGCGGAGGGTACTTATTGTACCACTATCTGATCCCCCCTTCCCTGTTCCATTCACGAATTGTGCGTGGGAAGAACTACTGCTTGTAAGTCTCCGTATTTGCTCTAATTTCTCGGATCTTTTCGTTGTGATCATTACGCGAGATATATGTGGGCGGTAGTAATATGTTGCCCATCTCTTCCCGGAATGTGCTCTCTCGTAATTTCGATAATAAACCTCTCCGTATTGCGTAACGCCTTTCTTGAAGTGTCCGCCACTGGAGCTTGTTCAGCATCTCCGTAACGCTCTCGCGCTGACTAAATGTCCCCATGACGAATCGCGCTGCTTTTCGCTGGATCATGTCTATCTCTTCTATTAATCCAACCTGGTAAGGGTCCCATACTGATGAGCAATACTCAAGAATCGGACGAACAAGCGTTTTGTAAGCTACTTCTTTCGTCGATGAGTCACATTTTCTTAGAATTCTTCCTATGAATCTCAACCTGGCGCCTGCTTTTCCCACTATTTGTTTTATGTGATCATTCCACTTCAGATCGCTCCGGATAGTAACTCCTAAGTATTTTACGGTCGTTACCGCTTCCAATGATTTACCACCTATGGCATAATCGTACTGGAATGGATTTATGCCCCTATGTATGCGCATTATATTACATTTATCTACGTTTAGGGAAAGCTGCCAGCTGTCGCACCATGCATTAATCCTCTGCAGGTCCTCCTGGAGTACGTACGAGTCTTCTGATGTTGCTACTTTCTTGTAGACAACCGTGTCATCTGCGAATAGCCTCACGGAGCTACCGATGTTGTCAACTAAGTCATTTATGTATATTGTAAACAATAAAGGTCCTATCACGCTTCCCTGCGGTACTCCCGAAATTACCTCTACATCTGCAGATTTTGAACCGTTAAGAATGACATGTTGTGTTCTTTCTTCTAGGAAATCCTGAATCCAATCACAAACCTGGTCCGATATTCCGTAAGCTCGTATTTTTTTCACTAAACGTAAGTGCGGAACCGTATCAAATGCCTTCCTGAAGTCCAGGAATACGGCATCAATCTGCTCGCCAGTGTCTACGGCATTGTGAATTTCTTGGGCAAATAGGGCGAGCTGAGTTTCACATGATCTCTGTTTGCGGAATCCATGTTGGTTATGATGAAGGAGATTTGTATTATCTAAGAACGTCATAATACGAGAACACAAAACATGTTCCATTATTCTACAACAGATTGACGTAAGCGAAATAGGCCTATAATTATTCGCATCTGATTTATGACCCTTCTTGAAAATGGGAACGACCTGCGCTTTCTTCCAGTCGCTAGGTACTTTACGTTCTTCCAGCGATCTACGATAAATTGCTGATAGAAAGGGGGCAAGTTCTTTAGCATAATCACTGTAGAATCTTAAGGGCATCTCGTCTGGTCCGGATGCTTTTCCGCTACTAAGTGATAGCAGTTGTTTTTCAATTCCGATATCGTTTATTTCAATATTTTCCATTTTGGCGTCCGTGCGACGGCTGAAGTCAGGGACCGTGTTACGATTTTCCGCAGTGAAACAGTTTCGGAACACTGAATTCAGTATTTCTGCCTTTCTTCGGTCGTCCTCTGTTTCGGTGCCATCGTGATCAACGAGTGACTGAATAGGGGATTTAGATCCGCTTACCGATTTTACATATGACCAAAACTTTTTAGGGTTCTTGTTTAGATTGTTTGCCAATGTTTTATGTTCGAATTCGTTGAATGCTTCTCTCATTGCTCTCTTTACGCTCTTTTTCGCTTCGTTCAGCTTTTCCTTATCAGCTATGATTCGACTACTCTTAAACCTATGATGAAGCTTTCTTTGTTTCCGTAGTACCTTTCGTACATGATTGTTATACCACGGTGGATCTTTCCCCTCGCTTTGGACCTTAGTCGGTACGAACTTATCTAAGGCGTACTGGACGATGTTTCTGAATTTTTTCCATTTTTGTTCCACATCCTCTTCCTCAGAAATGAACGTTTGATGGTGGTCACTCAGATATTCTGCGATTTGTGCCCTATCACTCTTGTTAAGCAAATATATTTTCCTTCCTTTCTTGGCATTTCTTATTGCACTTGTAGTCATTGATGCAACCACTGACTTATGATCACTGATACCCTCTTCTACATTCACGGAGTCGAAAAGTTCCGGTCTATTTGTTGCTATGAGGTCTAAGACGTTAGCTTCACGAGTTGGTTCTCTAACTATCTGCTCGAAGTAATTCTCGGACAAGGCAGTCAGGATAATGTCACAAGAGTCTCTGTCCCTGGCTCCAGTTCTGATTGTGTGACTATCCCATTCTATACCTGGTAGATTGAAGTCTCCCTCTATTACAATAGTATGATCACGAAACTTCTTCACGACGTTCTGCAGGTTCTCTCTGAGGCGCTCAACTACTACGGTTGCTGATGCAGGTGGTCTATAGAAGCATCCGACTATCATATCTGACCCACCTTTGATACTTAACTTAACCCAGATTATTTCACATTCGCATTCGCTAATAACTTCACTGGATATTATTGAATTCTTTACTGCTATAAATACTCCTCCACCATTGGCGTTTATCCTATCCTTGCGGTATATATTCCATTCTGTGTCTAGGATTTCGTTACTGTTCACTTCCGGTTTTAACCAACTTTCCGTTCCTAATACTATATGCGCACTATTTCCTTCAATAAGAGATACTAATTCAGGAACCTTGCCCTGGATACTCCTGCAGTTTACCAATATTACGTTAACTTTTCCTGTTTTTGGTATCTGAGGACGGACGTTCTTTATCAACGATGATAATGTCCTCTCTGGTAAGCCGTCAGGTATTTTATCGTATATGTATTTCAACCTACGTCTTCCTCTACAGTTTTTGACCTCTACAGGTCCCTCTAGTAACATGGAAGTCATTCCCTGATGTTTTAACTGATGTCCTATCATCCTGCCCCTCTTCATTCTCAGTGTTTTCCATATATTCCTTTCCTATCAGATCCTGCACAGAACCTCTTCATTGCTTGCCTTATCGGTTCATCTAATTTTCAACATCGTCTGTAGCACCTCATCTCAAATGCTTGGATTATCTTCTGTTCTAGTTTTCTCACAGTCCATTTTTTAGTACCATACAATACTGTTCCCCAAACTTACCATCTCAGGAATTCTTCCTCAAATTATGGCCAATTTTTGCTGCTTGTAGACTTCTCTTGGCCAGGAGCGCCCTTTTTGCCAGTGCTAGTCTGCTTTTGACGTTCTCCTTGCTCCATCCTACTTTAGTTATTTTTCTGCCTAGGTAACAGAATTCCATAATTTCATCAACTTCGTGACCATCACTCCTGACGTTAAGTTTCTCGCTGTTCTCGTTTCTGCTACTTCTCATTTCTTTCGTCTCTCTTCGATTTACTTTCAGTCCGTACTCTGTACTCGTTAGAATGTCCATTCCATTCAGCACATCATGTAATTCTTCTTCACTTTCATTCAGGATGGCAATGTCACCAGCGAATCGAATCACTGATTTCTTTTCACCTTGAATTTTAATCCCATTCCTGAAACTTTCTTTTATTTCCATCATTGCTTCTGCAATGTACAGACTGAACAGTAGGGGCGAAAAACTACATCCCTGTCTTACACCCTTTCTAATCCGAGCACCTTGTTCTTGGTCGTCCACTTTTATTATTCCTCTTGGTTTTTGTACATATTATGTATCATCTGCCTCTTTCTATAGCTTACCTCTATTTTTCTCAGAATTTCGAACATCTGGCTCCATTTTATGTTATCGATGATTTTTCCAGGTCGACGAATCCTATGAATGTGCTTTGATTTTTCTTTAGTCTTTCTTTCATTATCAATCGCAATGCCAGAATCGCCTCTCTGGAGCCTTTACCCGTCCTAAACCTAAATTGATCGTTATCTTTTCCATTCTTCTGTATATTACTCTTGGATGCATGAGCTTTTTAGCTGATTGTGTGATAATTCCCGCACTTGACAGCTGCTGCAGTCTTCGGAATTGTGTGGATGATATTTATCCGAAAGTTGCCAGACTCATACATCCTACACACCAAGTTAAATAGCCGTTTTGTTCCCACTTCCACAAATGATTTTAGAAATTTTGTTGGAATGTTAGCTATCCCTTCTGCCTTATTTGATCTTAAGTCCTCCAAAGCTCTCCTAAATTTTGATTCTCATAGTGGATCCCCTATCTCTTCTAAATCAACTCGTGTTTCTTCTTCTACCATGACAGACAAATCTTCCCTCTCATAGAGGCCTTTAATACACTCTTTCCACCTATCCGCTCTCTCCTCTTTTTTTTTTTTTTTTTTTTTTTTTTTGTGGAATTGCTGTTGCGCTCTTAATGTTACCACCGTCGCTTTTAATTTCACCGAAGGTTATTTTGAGTTTCCTATATGCTGGGTCAGTCCTTCCGACGATCGTTTCTCTTTCGAGTTCTTCACGTTTTATGCAGCCATTTCGTCTTAGCTTCCCTGCACTTCCTATTTATTTCATTTATCAGTGACTTGTATTTCTGTATTCTTGAATATTTTTGTACTTCCTTCTTCCTTCGATCAACTGAAGTATTTCTTCTGTCATCCTTGGTTTCTTCGCAGTTACCTTCTTTGCACCTACGTTTTTCTTTCCAATTTTTGCGATCGCTCCTTGTAGAGGTGCCCATTCCTCTTCAACTGTACTCCGTACTGAGCTATTACTTATTGCTGTATCTATAGCCTTAGAGAATGTCATGCGTACCTCGTCATTCCTTAGTACTTCCGTATTCCACTTCTTTGCGTATTGATTTTTCCTATTTAATGTCTTAAACTGTAGCCTACTCTTCATCATTACTACATTGTGCTCCGAGTCTATATCTGCTCTTGGGTACGCTTTGCAAACCAGTATATGATATTGGAATCTGTGTCTGACCATGATGTGATCTAACGGAAATCTTCCCGTACCACCTGGCTTTTTCCAAGTATATCTTGTCCCCTTGTGATACCTCAACAGAGTATATGCTATTACTAGTTTAAATGTATTACAGAACTCAATTAGTCTTCTCCTCTCTCATTTCTTGTCTCAAGGGTATATTCTCCTCTAACTCTCTAACTGTTCCTTCTACTCCTTCCACTACAACTGCATTGCAGTCCATCATGGCTATTAGATTTTCATCTCCCTTTACATACTGTAATACCATTCCAAAATCCTCATATACTTTCTCTACCTCATCCTCATCGGCTTGCGGCATCGGTATGTATAACTGAAGTATGGCTGTCGGTGTTGGTTTGCTGTCGATTCTTATAAGAACAACCCTATCACTGAACTGTTCACAGTAGCACACATTCTGCCCTCTTTCCCACCCTGGGACAAGAGAGTGTCGTGAACCTCTGTCCGCTCTTTCACCCTCTTTGACAAGGCCTTTGGCAGAATGAGGGTGACATCTTATGCCGGAAGTCCTTGGCCGCCGGTGACGATTAATTATTAATCAATATTTAAGCGGTGGCGGGTTTCGAACCTGGGACCGAGGAAGTTTTGATTAAAAACGCTACCCCCAGACTACACTTGCATCTTACATAACAACTGACAATTGTTTGTTTCAGCAGATCATTATGACGAAGAGAGTGTACAATAAGTGGAAGCGGGAGGATATGGAGGAAACTTTACTGTAACATCGGAATGGTGGAACTGGACTTAATGAAGCACGTAGAAGACATAATACACCGGAGTCTACACCGTGTTGCTATTTTAAGCATTTAAATAAAACATTAAAATTCGGAAGACCTAATGTTATGGCAGCATAGATGGAAGATGAATTAACAAGGTGTATACTTAATTTAGAGACTAATTTCTTCGGAGTAACTATCGCTGAATTAACGAAACCAGCTTGCTGAGAAATATAGTCTAACGCATTGCTTCAATAAAGAAAAGCCGGCCGGAGTGGGCGTGCGGTTCTAGGCGCTGCAGTCTGGAGCCTAGCGACCGCTACGGTCGCAGGTTCGAATCCTGCCTCGGGCATGGATGTGTGTGATGTCCTTAGGTTAGTTAGGTTTAAGTAGTTCTAAGTTGTAGGCGACTGATGACCTCGAAAGTTAAGTCGCATATTGCTCAGAAAGATTTGAACCAATAAAGAAAAAAGATAGCCTGTAGAAATGGTTACAAGTTTATGAAAGGTCATCGCACTTTGTGCTTGTGAGTTCCCGGGTTTAATAAAGAGCGTGTTAATGAGTTTTTTGATAAATACGAGTAAATATTAGATGTACATAAGTTCACTGGCAACCAAACCTATAATGTCGATGAAACCGCATTATATACAGTTCACAAACTGGTTCAAGTAATTGCCAGAAAAGGCAAACACGTAGTGGGCGTGATTACAAGCGGAGAAAGGCGCATTGCAGTGACATGTGTATGCGCAATGAATGCAGCGGGTGAATACATACCTCCGATGTTAATATTTAAGCGGAGCTCCACCAACATGGCATTCGGAAACTCGAAAAAATGGACGAATAACATCAGAGCTGTTCGTCCAATGGCTAGAATATGTCATAAAGTGTACAAAAGTCGAAAAATGGGACCAGAAACTAATTTTGCTTTTATTGGATAGACGTAGCGCGCACACTAAATATTTAGAGGCAATTCAACTGGCTTATTATTATGGTATAATCATGCTATCGTTTCCTGCTCACACGACTCATCGTTGTCTACAGCCACTGGACAAATCGTTATTTAATATACTAAAAGCCAGCTAGAATGAAGCAGCATTTCTGTGGCCACATTCAAATCATGGAAATGTCATAAAAGAAGCTAACATTGTAGAACTCCTGGATAACGCATACCCGATATCACTTAATGTGGACATAGCGATAAACGGCTTTAGGGCAAAAGGCTTGTGGCCATGTGATACAACTGTCGTGAAAGACGAGGACTTTGTAGCTGGTGCTGTACACATTGTTAGTCAGTCGGACCAAGAATCGGCTAATGGAACAATAGGAAAAACGTGAGACGCTGGAAGGCCGCCTAACACTGCAGTACCACTGAATGATCATTCTCGACCTTCTACAGTGTCTCCAGAATGTGGACCCGAAAACAATTTTGCAACTGTTTCCGAAATTAGCTGTCAACAAATAAAGTCTTACTTGAATGCTGTATCACCTATCCCGTGTATAACAAAAGTTATCAAGAAAAGTACGACACGACCTAAACCAACAATGGAACTAACAGTAAGTCCTTCCAGAAAGGAAACAGAAGACAAAGGAAGGGCAATAAAAAGAAGAAACCTGTACATAAACGTATAAAAAGGAGACAAATCGATGAAAACTTTAATGAGATAAAAAAAGGAGATAGTGAATTGGTTAAGTCAGCTGTGTAAGGAAGATCGAAAAGATGACCTGATTCAGTAAAGAAATGTAAAGGTTGGTTGCATGACCTATGCTCTGGAGTGGAAAATAAAATTAAGAAATATTTCTGTGATACCTGTGTTCATATCAACTGATTTTCTATACGCCAATTTTAAGCAGTTTAATTTTTTACGAATACATAATTCACTTTCTGTCTGTAATTTCATTATATGTAAGTACAGAAGTGACATTAAGTTTATAGTTTGTAAGTTGTTTTGTGACGTTTTATTACATTATTCTATGGAATCATTATGTCGTCGCTTACTTTGTATCCCCAGTACGACTTGGGCTATGGGGGTATAGTTTAGGAAAACAGGTGCCTTAATTGTACCAAAGGCACGGATTGAAAATGGTTGAAAACACATCTTGAAAAAAGATTTTTGTATTGGTGTGGAAGCTCGTTGGTAGCTTAAAAAATAAAGATTCAATGTACGCAAAACAAATTGTGTTGCTTAAATTACCCTACCAAATACAGTAATTCTATCTTAAGGGGTACGGCTTGAGCAACCTTACATTAATTGTAACAGATTCATTCCTTTGTTGGACGCTCAGAACTAATCATCTGTTGCTGTAATAATCATACTTAGTTTATACCATCGCCACACGAAGCTAGCAAACTTCTATTATGCCGAAGCAGTGAGCAATCTATTTTTTCTTCGTAGTTACTGTGAACTTCAGCTTTGCGAAGCCATTCTTTGGCAAAACTTTATATATTATGAAAAAATTCTATAAAGAAATATGGCCTTGTGCTGTATTATCCGGACCAAGATCGTCCTCATTCTGTTCATTTTTGCTCCCTACAAGAATTTCAGTTTCTCAGATATCCTTAGTTCCTTTTCATTCCAATAAGCCATCCTCTAATTGCAATATGAATCCAGTTGCCTTGACATTCTCGTTCACAAGATCAGGTACCAGTCCTTAACTATGACGATCCGTTTACTACCTAACTTGGGATTTGAAAAAAAAAAATTCAAATGCTAAAACAACTATAGACTTCTGATGTAGTGAGTTATCATGAACGGCTTTTCGAAATAGAGAGCACAGGCATGCCATGAGCGCTTCTTCCGGCTGATTCATTTGGAATTCTGCGAATACTGCATACAGTGCTTGTATAGTCTGTAGAGGCACAGCCATGGAGTCGAGTGAATACATCAGCAGCAGAAACAGCAGTGCATTCTGTTTCTGCACAGAGTGCAGTTTAGTGTTTGTTCTCACGTGCTTTAGAAAGGATGACTAATGTCAGCATACTAATTTTAAGCATTTACATAGGTGTATTTTACTAGTAGCGTGTCATGTGAGTTGACTTTGTATAATAGTGATAACCAGAGGCAGTGTAGGAGCAGTACTTAGAGTGAATCTAGCGACAGCTTAGTTTAGCGTTGCATTCCTTGTCGTACACATAAGTGCAGATTATAGATGGATATGGGTTGTCGCTACATCATGCGGATGCAGGGGGAATTGGCCACTGTCCGGAAACAGATGGAAGCCGTTGGTCACGGTCGACAGGCTGCTTCTGTGGGCTGCGATGGTACTGAGACGAGATGAGACGAATTCTTTGCCCTGTCTGGTGCCTGTATCGTCACCAGGGGCCACTGGCGATGAACGGCGAATGGCGCCAGGGCCGCGAATCTCTGGCTGTACGGCTGCCCTTTTGGCATCACAAATAGAGTTATTGTTCCACACTGAAAATATATTCAAATCAGCATGGGACGCCTTGACTGTAGGGACAAGGGCCTATCGTCCTGAGGAGTTTGGACAAGCGGACATGAGGGGTTTGCTGGTCACTAGGAGTTTAAACGGTAGGCAGGTGACGGTGCCCTCGGGAAACAGCTGGATGATCAGGAGAGAAGGGCAGTGTCAACTTTATTTGCTTGCCGGAGGTCTCGTCCGAGATGTGGAAGAGGATCTACTGGCATCGATTCAGTGCCTAGGGTGCATATGGCTGTAGATCGTGGATCGTGTCGGCAAGAATCACGTCTACTACTTGAGTTCAGAGGCCATAATATGTTCCAACAGGCGGCTGGTTGCTTTGGTAAGGATAGGTAGCCTCGCTCGGGGGTGGAAGCAGAGCATATCGTTCCCAGAACCTAACACGGTCCTCTGGTTTGGGCCCGAGTGGAAAACTTTAATCAGAGGCTCTGACGAGTCTGCGATGATCATGGATGCGAATTTCTCGATCTTTTCTGTTGGGTGTAGTGTTATACTACTTCTGTTAATAGGCCATTCGTGCACTATACTCAGAAAACAGGTACTGGGGTAGCAGAGTACTTGTAGTATGCACAAGCGGGTTTTTTGGATAGAGAAATCGCCCCACTAGCCCTGACAGAGAAGAATGTCGCTTCCATTAAACGAAAATGGCAGATAAGGATAGAAGGAGATAAGGATAGAAGATAGAAGCAGGGGAATCCATGGAAAGGTTTCGGAGCTAGTCTCGACTATAAACGGTAATAACGCCAAAGTAGTACTAGGGAGAGAAAACTGGCTGAAACCGGATGTTAATAACAATGAAATTCTAGATGCTGATGAAAATTTATGTCGCTATGACAGTCTGAACGCCAGTAGTTAAGGCGCGGTTATAGCCGTAAATAATACGACTATATACATATACTAACTGATTACGATTGATGGCAGGGTATCGTGTGAAATTGATCTAAATGCACTATCCGAAAATTACCTAGCGCACAAAATCAGAGAAGCTCTTAGTGTAGGTAACATCTAAGATCTCATGATCTCAGGCGAGTTTTTTTCACAGAGGAGAACAGGGAAACAGTGATCATAAGCGCATTATAGCATCACAAAGCAGGGCTTTTAATTAGAAATGGAAAGGAAACTGGGGAGCTCGTATTTGCGCTTAGGAAGTGGGACAAGATTACTACAAGAAACATTTGCATCTCAGACTGAAAATGTTGGTAATAAGTGGACAACTTTAAACAGCTTTAACAATACGCCTTAGACAGGTATGTGTCGAACCAAGTTGTGAGGAAGCTGCTCCAAAAGCTAAGCGGGCTTCACTGCTGTTTTGAACGCAGCCATGGCCCCACAGAAAAATATAAACTGAACGAACCTAAACGTAGCTTAAGGAGATTCATTTCAGTGAACACGAAAGCGAAACTATATCTGCTAATCTGTTAGAAAATCCTAAGAGGTATTGACCGTAAGTTAAATTAGTAAACGGACGAAAATCATCTGTCCAGACATATTGGCTTCGAAATGGAGGTTGATAGAGAAAAGGCCGAAATACTAAATATATTTTCCCAAAATTGCTTGGCTGACAAAGAATGTAGTGTGATTCCTACTTTAAATCGTCGCACAAACGTCAGAATAACAAATACTGAATAATTGACCATAGTGGAGAAAATCAACTGAACTCGCTCAACAGACGAAAGGTGACTGGACCTAATGGGATATCTATTCGAATCTACATGGAACATACAAAACATCTTGTTCATCTTCTGCTATCAAGCTACCATAGGTCCCAGAATGGGTGCAGCCTTCGCAATAACTAGAAAATACGCAGCTATTTTTGATTTTCAGGAATGGTCCTCAAACAGATGCATGTAACGATTAACTATAGGTCTGTCCTTAAGACCTAGAAGTCAGCAGATAGCAGCGACCAGATTCATGCCGTCTTCCTTGATTGGTTGGTTGATTTGGCACGGGGGGGGGGGGGGAGGGGGGCTGATCAAACAGAGAGGTTGTAACCTCCCCACAATAAAATAATATGAGTAATACTCACATTTAGTGTAACCTCCCAAAAAGTAAATAGCGTAACCTATCAATAATAAAAAGTGACTAATCTCACAATAAAATTACGGCTCACTTATAACCTTTCAATAATTGGCTGTGAATTTAAACTGGTAAATTTTCGACGTCAGCAGTGCTGCGTCATGGCCCTGATAGATCATACTGAATAAACTGAAAATTCTTACCTCAATAAAGTCGCCGGATAGCACGTATATATCTGCTCATATATGAAACTAAACTTTTCTGGCACAGTCCTGTGCAATGCTGGCCGATAGATTTGTCATGTATAAAAGAAACAACTAATTTTTCTTTACAATAATCAGGATGACCATGGATTGGAGAAATTAGTAAATTCTTTAAATTGAGATGAATAGTTGTCAAAAGTTGATTTTTATAGGAGAAGGATTATTATTAAGAGATTTTTTTAAAACATTTACATGGGACTTGATATAACAATAGTACATATGCGCGAGGCTGCTTTTACCTTACACTACAATGCTCAGGCTCCGCCATCCCTCCCCACGACTAGCCCAGCCAACTCCACACACACGACTGCACGCTAGCAACTGCTTACTCCAACTGCTACACAGTTCCTTTCCTACTGCTGACAACACTGCTCTCTGGTCTGAGATTCTCTTATAGCTTACATATCGCAGGCAGCGCGTGAGCAATCCATCGAAATTACATCTGCTCGAGTGCACTAGCAACAAATTCCTTAATCATGGACCTCTTACATAACCCTCCACTGGGGGGGGGGGGGGGGGGGGGAGGGGCAAAAATTTGGCAACGATGGAGCGATGGTGAGTCAATTGGACTTGCCATGAGCAAAACATATTTCTATAATCTGTTTAGTTTACTAAGTCTACAGTCACAGAATATATACATATATATAACATTATTGATAAATAATGTAAGTACAGAACATATTAAGAAATGACAAAGTGTATACGCAATGAGTACAAAATATATTAACAACTGACATAAAAGTCTTTGAACTTTTTTTACAAGAACTGAATACATTAAGAAATGAAATAAAGTGCTCATGTACTGTAAAATTCTTAAGAATTTTACAAGAACTGAATACATTAACAAATGAAATAAAGTGCACATGTACTGTAAAAGTCTTTAGCATTTTACGAGAACTGAATACATTAACAAATGAAATGAAGTGCACACACACTGTAAAAGTCTTTATCATGTTTACAAGAACTAGGAAAGGAATGGGAAGGATAGCATCATGGTTGTAGCACGGTAGGTTGCACGTAGCTGCACTGAAAGTCCATATCTTTCTACAGAAGCACAACACCAAGTGAGACAATCTGAAGTTCTCTTCCCTGAAGTATTTATCAGTTTAGCCAAGACACTGAAATGTTGCATTAATATTGTATGTTATCATTTTGGTAGTACATTAGGTACACCAAACAGTAGGACCATAATAACATCTCCATCGTTCGAGGTGGTGGACAGCTTGGTATGTCAACACCACATTCTTGTAGAATCCATACTCTTACACCAACGTAGAATTAGTGCACAAAACAAATATAGTGCTCCATGAGCATGAGGATGGACAGGACATACGGATATTGCAGTAATTGCTGGTAATTAGGTCACAAGTTGAAGGATACACTAAGTCTTATGCTAGTCATCATAGAATTACACTAATGTATCAACCGATCTGAATAATTATTGGCATTCATTGGCTATTTACACAGCATTTAAGTAGTATGTATTGATTATTACAGAACGTTATTCATAGGTCACCTCATTACAGTAATTATTGGCATAGAATTTATGCATAAGTCATCTCATTACAGTAATCTTTGGCATAGCATTTATGCATAAGTCATGTCATTACAGTAATTATTATAGAACATTATTCATAAGTCACCTTAATACAGTAATTATTGGCATCATTACAGTAATTATTGGCATAGCATTTACGGAATTTAACAGAACATTATTAATAAGTCATCTCATTGCAGTAATCATTGGCATAGCATTTATGCATAAGTCATCTCAGTACAGTAATAATTGGTATAGCATTTCTGCATAAGTGATCTCATTATAATAATCGTAGGCATACCATTTATGCAGTATTACAAAACATCATTCATAACTCATCTCATTACAGTAATTATTGGCATCATGTCATCTCATTACAGTAATCATTGTCATCATAAGACATCTCATTACAGTAATCAGTGGCATTCATTGGCCAGTTACTAAACATGTAGCAAGTATTGAGTATTACAAAACACTATTCATAATTCATCTGATTGCAGTAATTAATGGCACTCATTGTCCAGTTACAAAGTATTCGTATAGTTTTCCAAACATTATTCAGTATTATTCACAAGTCATCATTCAAAACAGGAGTTATTGGGTGTAGCATCAAGCTACTGGTGTTTATATATGATATCAGGTAAGTGACATAAGACATATTTAAAATGGTAGACGTTGTAGCTATCACTCAAGGTCGGTAGTCCAATAATACATAGACATAATGGAATCAATACACCGAAAAATTTGTATTATATTTAGGACTAAAAATATATCTTAAACTGGTAACATTATTTAGTTGTATACTGGTAATAGTTGGGACTCGTATTTTTTTGTGCTAGCAATGCATTGCGTTGGGATCGATAATTGCTGGGGCATGAAAATATTTGCTTTTGACTTATTGCTGGAAATAAGGATTAATAACGTCATTCGTCATGAGTCAGCTGTAGCAAGGTTATGAAACAAGTACAGTATATGTGGTCACATTCATAAATGATAGACACAACTGAGTAAAAAAAATGCAAGTATTAGAACAGGTTTAATAACTAACAGCTTGTAGCATATTAATGTCATGAAAAGCTTCTCCTGGAAAAAATACAAAATGGATTATTGAGCTGAAAGAAGAAATGTATTCATATTATGCTGAAAAGTAGTAAACTTCGAATTAACAGGTAATGAAACGTATACTAAATATGTATGTACTCTAGCTGTCTTTCCCAAAACATTCAGTTATTATACTATGTGACATAAGACATACTGTCAAAAGGAACTGCAACAAATACTTAAATAACTACATAGTATCTCTTAACTAATAGAAAATATATAAACTTCATCATTATCCTCATCTGCAAAGGAAAACTTCATTATTCATATTACCATAACTTCATCACTATCATCATCTGCAAAGAAAAACTTAATTACTCATATTACCATATTCTTCATACAACTATTCATCATCATAAAATAGACTCTTCATTATTCATTATTCATATTACCATTTACTTCATACAACTATTCGTAGTATAGAGTTTCTTACTTCTAGCATATTTCATCACTAAAATTAAAATGTGTAGTTCAGTCTGACAGCTTGCATCAATCGCCTCGTATTCTGAAAGAAAAATAATTAGTTAAGACCGCTATTATACAGTGTGTATAGTATATTCTTGTTAATGCTTGTTAATTCTGATCCATTTACTCTTCATGACAAGGTATTGCTTTTTCTTTCGTTCATTCTGGTGGTAAAATTTCCATTTCATAGTAAACCACTGTGGTTTGTTTAATTCATTTCTGAAAATGATGAATATGGATTACTATCTTGCATTTAAATCATATACTCATTAAAGGAAAACTTTTTTCTAGTGATATAACTAATCATACAGCATAGCATGACAGAAAATGTATTAGGTCAAAAACATAGATAGTTTTCAAATGGGAAAATGTGCACACAGTATCATAATGTAGTAGCAAAAAATGTAAAATAGTCAAGATATTGAGATACCATGAGGCAAAAATGTTAAAGTCAACTGGTGTTTGTTACACTTAAAGATTTCATAGTGCATACAGTCAAAAATTATACTTTCGATAGGAAAACAATCATACATACTCAAAAATATGGAAAATGTGCATTGTCTGATATATAAAGATAAGAAAAGTGACCTGCTAACCTTATCTTGCCGGGCACTTGCCTAGAAAAAGTATAATCATCATCAGTAAGTGGTCAAATAAATATCTGGAAATGACATTACAGTGTGATAAATCATAAAGAATATTCACTCAATAAAGGGTTTAATATTGGAAACACGGTGATTGCCTTTGCTTTTTCTGGTTCTCAAAGTTTCGATATGTACTACATTGGGGTGATTAATGCTGCAAATTCTATGTGGACCTGCGGATAGAAGCTCAAATTTACTGCATCTACTCTTTCCTCTGTTGGATAAATAGTGTTTGCGTACTAATATCTTCTGTCCAATGTGAAAGTCACGGCGTGTAAAAACCTGCTTTTGCTGTCTTTTACGGCGCTCTGCGGCACGTTTGATGTTATTGAGCGCAATGTCAATTATTTCATGGTGGCGTAGTCGACGAGATGTAGGAAAAGATACTAATTCTTTAATTTTGTTAGGTGGTTCAAAATTTTTCAAAACAACAGTCGGAGATAGCATAGTAGATTCATTTGGTATGGAATTAATTATCTCCTGGAGTGAGAGTATGTGTGTATCCCAATCAATATGTTTTGTATGGCAGTATATTCTACATAGTTTACCAATTTCTTTCATTAGTTCAGATGGGTTCGAAGAAGCGTGATACCTTGATATATAGATCGGAGAAATGTTTCTAGCTCGTAACATACGTGGCCATATCGCAGATCGAAATTGTGGTCCATTGTTAGAAATTACTTTCAATACACGCCCTACATGAAATAAAAACTCTTTTACAAATGCATTAGAAATAGATTTAGCAGTAGCTTTGCGTAACGGAGTGCAGGTAACAAATTTCGAAGTGAGTTCAACAGCAAAAAAGACGTAACAAAAATCTCTACTAGATCTGGGAATTGGACCAAAAATGTCTACAGCGGCCATATGTCTCAATTTCATCGGTACAATAGGATGTAACGGAGGAATATGTGAAGTCGTGTCTGATTTAGCTTTCTGCCAGATTTTACACGACACTAAAACTCGTCGAATACGTTCCTCCGCGTTCGCAAAATAACAGTTCTATCTCAGTATAAGAAAACATTTTCTTGCTCCATAATGTGCATAACTTAAATGAGTATACCAAATTAATTTGTTAACAAGTTCGTCATGAATTCACAATAACCAGTTGTTGCTGTCAGGGTGAGAGCGGCGAAACAGAATGTTCTTGCCTACAGTTTAATGGTTTCTAATGGTAACGTTATTCCTATCTGGCCAAAGGTGTTTAATTTCTTTCCATACGTTGTCTTTGCTCTGCTCTTGTGTTATGTCTCGTAATGACGATGAAATGAAATTTTCAAATGCAACTTGTTGGATATACATGACGCTAGAATTTGCTTGGCAGAAGTTGGTTGCGATGTATTGCTGATTGTTGCTGAGAGAACGGGATAGTGCGTCTGCTACAACATTTTGTGGACCGGGAATGCGAACAATTGTAAAATTAAATTCCTGTAAATAAAGTTTCCATCTGCTTAATCTGTCATGTGTAAATTTAGCGGAAAGTAAAAACTGTATAGCTCTATGATCTGTGTAAACGGTAGTACGTCTTCCATAAAGAAAATGCCTAAATCTGGTAAATGCCCACACAACACATAATGTTTCAAGTTGTGTAACAGAATAATTACGTTCAGCAGGTGACAGAATTCGACTTGCAAAAGCGATGTTTTTAATTACCGTAGTGCCATCTTCTTCAATTTCCTGAAAAATGTGTACGCCTAAAGCGGTGTTAGAACTGTCGGTGGCAATGGTAAAATTTCTGGTAGGATCTGGGAGTGATAAAAGTGGTGCGTTCAACAAAGCTTGTTTCAGATTGACAAATTCAGATTGTGCTTGGCTATCCCAGGACCAAATAGCATTTTTACCAGTCAGTTGGCATAATCTAAGGGTGTCTAAAGCAGAGTAATGAATAAATTTACGGAAAAAGTTAATTAAACCCAGAAAACTGCGTAGTTGTTTCTTCGTCGTTGGAACAGTAATGTCACGTGAAGTTTTTCCGGGTCAGCCGCAATGCCTTCTGCTGAAATTACACGTCCAAGAAATTTTATAGAAGTTTTGCCAATGTGTGATTTGCTACGATTAACCGTCAGTCCTTGTGCACGAAAAGTTTGCAACAGTTGTTTCAGAATCAAATTGGGTTCAGACCACTTAGATTCTGCAATAAGGATGTCATCTACATATGTTGTGATTCTGTCTTTAAGTTCTGTCGGAAGTATACTATTCAAACCGTGAATAGATGCTGCTGAAGAAATTGTTAAACCGAACGGAAATTTGCAAAACAGAGAAATGCTGTGTACTTCCTGCAGTTCGGATGGAGCTGAATTTGCCAAAATCCCGATTTCAAATCTAATGTGGAATAAGTAGCTGTCCCATGAAATTTCTGTAGAAGTTCTAGTGTCTGTGGGCGATCTGTTTCATTAACAATAATGTCATTGATGTGACGCGAATCAAGTACGAGGCGAAGTGATCCATCCTTTTTTTAACAATATGGAGCAGGTTTATGTACGGAGTAACTGCCGGTTCAATAATACCTTGGTCAAGCATAGCTTGCAATTCTTTCTTAACTTGTTCTCTGTGAATATACGGAATGGGATAATGTTTGGCTTCAAACGTGTCGTGCTGTTTAACTTGAAATTCATACATGAAACCGGACATAGTACCAGGGATGCTGTCAAAAACTGAAGCTTGCTGTAAAAGAATTTGGCGTAGCTCTGTAAGTTCGTCGTCTGTATTTGCACTGATTTGCTTTACTTTCTCAGAAATCATTTGCATAGCGTCGTAGTCGGCTTCGTCTGGTGTATCATAGTAGTGTACGTACGTATCTGTGAACAATGTGGAATGACAGTCAGTGTTAGCCTGTGTGGCCGTGCGGTTCTAGGCGCGTCAGTCTGGAACTGCGTGACCGCTATGGTCGCAGGTTCGAATCCTGCCTCGGGCATGGATGTGTGTGATGTCCTTAGGTTCGATAGGTTTAAGTAGTTCTAAGTTCTAGGGGACTGATGACCTCAGAAGTTAAGTCCCATAGTGTTCAGAGCCATTTGAACCATTTTTGACAGTCCGTGTTACGCGATGTAGAACAGACCTGTGTTCGATTAATTGCCTGCTCATCTGCAGATAAAGTGTGCTGAAATTATAATGCCAGTTGTACATTCTCATCCTTTAACATTAAACAGGAATTCTGAAAGTCAATAATTGCGTCATGTTGTACCAGAAAATTCGTACTTAAAATAACGTCTGTTGTCAATAAGGGAACAATCCAAAAATTTGAGCGGAACGTATGACCTGCAATCCAAAATGATAAGTGTGTCTGTAATTTTACATCTACTCCTTTACTAGATACTGCTCCTTTTACTTTAGTTTTGCCTAATGGTAATGTAGGATAAATATTCTCTTTGTTACATTCGTTGAAGCTTTCTTCATTTATAACTGACATAGGTGATCCAGAATCGATCACTGCTGAAAATGTGGATGATCCAATCTTTACTTCAATGACAGGGTGGGAAATGGTTTTTTGAATAACTGGCTTTTCATGCAAAAGAGTGTCTCGGATGTCGTCAAAAGTAATAACATTTTCGTGAACAAGATACTCTGTGTCAAAAGTATTGTTTGTGTTGCTGGAAGATGCAACCTGTACTATATCTAGTCAAATTCTTTGTGACGTGCTGTTATTTGCGGGAGGATGCTGTGGCATCTCGACTATTTGTACTGTTCTGTTATTTCTTCCTCACGTATTAGGTTCGGGATGATACCGTCTGTCTGGTTCATTCATAATAATCTGTTGTTGTGGATGATTCTGCTGCTGGTAAGACCGACTGTTACACTGAAAACTGTGTTCATTACTTTTACGTCTGTCATAATAATCATTGCTATACGGCGCTTTGCGATACGAGTTGAAATGATGTGTTTTCTGTCCGTAATAATTTCCTTGTTGTTGTGCGTTGCTATTTGGTGGAGCCGACGCTATACGTGTAGGCGGCGAAACATTAAAGCTATGTTGACCTTGCACATTACATTTTTGGTTAGGTGTGCTGGTGTAGTTGTTGTGGTGGGGAAAAACCTCTATTGTTACTAAAATGTGTTTGCTGTTGCTACTAATTTTGTACATACCGATGATTAAAATTTTGTCTGTTATTAAAATTATACTGGTATTTTTTTTATTTCGCGAATGTCTAATGAAGACTGTCACTTTCGGTAAAACTTGTCACATCTGGCTTTCTTTACTCATTCTTAATTCTAGATGGATCGATAGATGAAGAGCTGTTTGATAGATATAAAGGATAGTAGAAGAGTAGGCAGCAGTGCAGAAAACTAAAGAAGAAATAGCACTACTACGGCTCGGGGGCTCTGTGCACGCTACAGCACATATTCATCGAAGTGTAATGAATCCCCTGAGGTCACTTACGCGCTGCAAATAAATTTTAGTTTCTGCGTTACAGGCAATGCCGGTGAAAATTCAAAAGCCAATCGTTGTATCCAATCCAAAGGGTGAATCTGTGTTCTGTCATTTTTAAATACCTTAAATTTTCTCACGGATAGAAAATGATTATACTCAAAATTATCGTCTCTGTATGTCTGAACAGGTTCAGGATTGTATGATAATCTGTTTGTCTGTGACTGTTCGGAATCTAAGTCACGTACTCTCTGTAAATTACCTAAATTATACTGGCTGTGTGAGTGAGAAGTGTTCGGAATGTGGCGTATGCTGTGCCGTGTTAGAGGCT
The DNA here is from genome assembly GCF_023864345.2 of Schistocerca serialis cubense. NCBI lineage: Eukaryota > Metazoa > Arthropoda > Insecta > Orthoptera > Acrididae > Schistocerca > Schistocerca serialis. The sequence continues at coordinate 611,537,294 of NC_064641.1, read as the reverse complement.
GAAACATTTTTCATCTCTGTCACTTCTTGCTGTAAAGACGACACTTTTCTACGCAATATATTATTGGACGAACTCATCTCACTGATTGTCTGCTGTAAATTTTGGAATTCTGGAGTTTGATTGAACGAAACTGGTGACGTATCGTCTAATTTAGTGTCATTGTTATTTTCGATAACCGCAATACGATTGGCCAATTCTTCAAATTTTTCAGTCAATGCCTAAACCTGATCATCATTTTTAGTGTCACAAGCTTTAATTTGTTATTGGATTTTACGTGTGGTTTTCTTTAATTTCTTAACGTCTGCTTTAATAGCATCGGGATCCTGTATTAATTCCAACTGTTCAAGTCTGCTGGTCATTGTCTGAAAGTCTACCGTGTGAGTGTCTGCTTTTGTTTTAAGAGTGGAGATTTCATCATGCAATCCAGTGTTCAACTGTTTGATAGTATTAATTTCGTCTTATACTGTCGCAATGTTGGTGTCTACGTATGTTTTTGCTTTCGTAAATAACTTACGCTTATCTTCCTGTCTCTGTGGCGTAATTGTTTCCATGACTTGTTTCTTTACTTTATTCTGTTCCTGTATAAATTTACAGTAACGCGTTTCACTGTTTTGTAGGTGGTGATTAAAACGTTCGTCAATTTGGTTGTTCTGTTGTTCGAATTTCTAGTCTACTTTCGAATCCAGTGTGCGTGAAAGTTCTGCTGACATTAATTTAAACTCGTCGCGTAACTGTGTTGCGTTTTCTGAACATTGTTTAGCAACTGCACTAATTTAATCTCTAAGTAATTTTGTTGTGGCTGCATGTGTATTACATATTTCTTGTGCAACGGATCTAATTTCTTCACTACTATTCCTAGCACTAGCCTTAATTTCCTCACCTAACTGTTTTTTAGTTTCGTTACATTGATCGGCAACGGCTGTAATCTGTTCAGTAGAGGTATCAAGTGTTTAATAATCTGTTTGAGATTTTCATTAAGTTGTTTGTAATTGTTGTTTTGTTTTTTATTCGACTGCTTGAGATTCTCATTTAGTTGTTTGTTCGATTGATTCTGTTTTTGTTTGAGATTTTCATTTAAGTTGTTGTATGAGATTTTCATTATTTTAATTAATTTGTTGTTTGAGACTTTCATTAAGTTGTAGCAATAATGCCATAACTCGATCCATGCCAAAATTAGCTGCTGTATTCTCTGTGCTGTGTGATGGTGTATCTGCATGTGTCACGTTTTGTGTACCGGTAACCATTTGGTCATTGTCTGATTCACAAAAAGGTTTGCCAATCGGATGTGCACTGTTGGTCACTACATCGGAATCAAATAAACTTGACGTGTTTTGTGCATATTGTTCACCTTCGTTAGAATCATTTATCTGTTCACTATGTGAATTTTGCAAATCAGGTGTGTTAAACTGGGCAGCGTTCATTGTAACGGAAAGTTCCGCGTCATCAATTGTCGTTAAATTAAATGTGGACATAACTGAATTTGTTAGTTCATCATTTGGAATAAAATCATTACTGGTGGTCGGCACGCACTGAATGTCAGTAATTGGAGGATTATCATTAAGACACTGAGTGTCGCTAGTCTTATCCGTCAAATTATTCAGGTCGGCTTTTTCACTCATTGCACATCGTGATGTACTGTTAGCAGTTTTTCGCAGCATTTTCACAAATAAAAGGTAAGCACAAAATCAAACAAAGACAAAGCAAAAATGGAACAAATACAGTGACAACAAAGAGCAATAAATTGGCGATGATCTGCGAAAGAAAGAGTGACAAATTAGTAAATGCGTTGCGCCAGATGCAAACTACATTTAAAAATAGTGTAAGTAAGAGCAGTTATATGACTACTTCTCAGAAATTCACAAAAATACGATACTGGCCGGTTGTCGACAAGTGTAACCTCCCCACAATAAAATAATATGAATAATATTCACATTTAGTGTAACCTCCCAAAAAATAAATTGCGTAACCTATCAATAATAAAATATGACTAATATGACAATAAAATTACGGCTCACTTATAACCTTTCAATAATTGACTGTGAATTTAAACTGGTAAATTTTCGACGTCAGTAAAGCTGCGTCATGGCCCTGATAGATCTTACTGAATAAATTGAAAATTCTTACCTCAATAAAGTTGCCGGATAACGCGTATATATCTGCTCCTAAATGAAACTAAACTTTTCTGGCACAGCTCTGTGCAATGCTGGCCGATAGATTTTCGTGTATGAAAGAAACAACTGATTTTTCTTTACAATAACCAGGATGACCATGGATTGAGGAAATTAGTAAATTCTTTAAATTGAGATGAATAATTGTCAAAAGTTAATTTTTTATGAGAAAGATTATTACTAAGAGATTTTTTTTTAAACATTTGCATGGGACTTGATATAACAATAGTACATATGCGCGAGGCTGCTTTTACCTTACACTACAATGTTCAGGCTCCGCCATCCCTCCCCACGACCGGCCCAGCCAACTCCACACACACGACTGCACGATAGCAACTACTTACTCCAACTGCTACACAGTTCCTTTCCTACTGTTGACAACACTACTCTCTGGTCTGAGATTTTCTTATAGCTTACATATCGCAGGCAGCGCGTAAGCAATCCATCGAAATTACATCTGCTCGAGTGCGCTAGCAACAAATTCCTTAACGATGGACCTCTTACAAGGTCATTGGTCCCATGATCAAGGATGTCATAAATCAAAAGAATAACAACACAAACTGCACAGTCCAGTCAAGGGGAATGGTTAAGTGCAAACAAATGGGAAAGGGGCCTCAGGGCTGTAGGAAAAGGAAATAACAGAAGGTGGATGGAAACAGGGTGAGCAGGGGTGCCCCAGAAATATTACGAGTGATGAGGCACCAGCACCGCTACCGATCCGTCCCAACACCCATACCACCATGGGAAGAAGACACAAGAAAATAGAAAACAAAATAGTAAAACAGACAAGACAAATTGTAGGGAAAAGGTGGGGAGAATGTGGGCGGTGTGGAGTCAGAGTCAAGACCTCCATAACCAATGCCTACGCTAACTGAGGGACACAAATTCCAGAGGAAAATTCAAGGACTTATACCTGAGAGCACAAACCACTTTCGCGAAGAAAACCGAGGACAGACATTCCATGCGAGGATCATCTGCTAACATCTGAGACAAGGAAGTTGGGAGGGCATATTTAGTGCAAAGGGTCAAAAGGTTGGGGCAGTCCAACAAAATGTGTATCACCGTTAGGGGAGCCCCACAACTACAAAGTGGGGGGCCGCTCACTGTCGAGTAAAAAACCATGTGTCAGTGCGAGAGACAGAGAGGAGAACGCCACATGGTGGGAGCCTCCTTGATCATGCAAAGTTTGTTACACAGAGGGTAGCCTCCCTAGAGTCTGCCACGATCCAGCAAATAGAGATTTCATGTAAAGCTGCAAATCCATGTGGCCACCTCGCTCCCTCTGCAAACAAGACGATCAGCAAGTTCATTACCGAGGATATCTATGTGGCCAGGAACCAAAAGGAAATCAACTGGACAAGCAGCATCACCAAAACTGGTGAGAAAGTTGTGGATGGCAGAGGGCTTGATAGACTGCCATCAGTTCTGCAGTTAACACCCCACATGTGGAATGCGAGAGAAGGTGTTCCGTGCCAGCAGAAGACATGAAAGCATATCCCACATAATCTGTGGATTTAGATCCACTGATGTAAAAAGCAATGGCATCCTGAAACTCCCATAAGAGCGTTTGGAGTACATAAGGAACACCACTGGAGTTATGGAGGCTTTTGGACCCCAGAAGTTCACCAAAATCCGTGGACGAGAAACTAATGAAGAGGGCGGGGGGAGGCCGGTAGAGAATGTGGGGAAGAGGACAAGAGAAAGTCTCTATGGAGAGAAGCAAGGCAGAGTGGAACTGGTAAACCCACATGAGGGCAGACAGTGGGCGGGAGACAGCTCAAAGCTATGAAGAGGATAGAATAGGAGCACTGAGCAGGGGAAGAGCAGATAGTTACGGCGCAAGAACCCAGGAGCTGGGAGTGCAGAATCGAATGTGGAGGGTGCTGTAACGGCGACCGGAACAGTCGCGGTGTTGAAGTGACGGAAAATGCGGCGGGACCCGCGGAGCGGCCCGCGAAGAACAACACAACGGGAAAGGACGGACACGACCAACGACGGACCTTACCACAACAACATGAACGAAACAACGGAGTCAAGAAAGCCAAACTAGACAACCAAGTCCACTCGTAAACAAAACACGAAAGTAAATATGCTGTATAAGGCGAGACGATATGTCCTGAGACGTATGCAAGGTTGGACTGGCAGCCTGAGTGAGAGGCAGGCGCTTAAGTACGCTATCGGGGACGCCGCTATTGGCCGCTACAACCACATGTTCCACCGTGCCGCTCTCATTCTAAATACGGGCCAGGAGGTGCGCGCCGCCACAGCTTACGGCGCGATGGTGCAGAGACCTCTAGGGGTCTTCGACGTCCATGACGTCTGGCGGGTATTCAAATTCCGCGGCGCGCGGTACCAGAGAGGGATCCCAGCATCAACCAGAAGACTGTTGACGGGGCTAGTGCAAAAGGACCTGTGGTTAAACGTATATCATGATGGTGAATTGGGTCAAAAATGGAGCAGTGTGGAAGGGGCAGCTGTTCCATAAACTTGAAAACCGTAGTGCAGACAGACAGAACTAATACCCGGTACAGGTGGAGAAGGGCCAAACGATCTGCACCCCTAGAGGAGTGGGGAAGGAAGCAAAGAATGTTTTACAAAAACAGCCAATCTTCGTGAGGAGTAACCTAGTAAGCTTGTGGTTAAAAAGAACACTAAGAAGCGAAACTGAGAGACCACAATGTGGTTTGGAAAGGTTGAGCTACAGATCAGGATGGTCCATAGTATGACACTAGAAACACATTGATCTCGACATAAGGGCAGAGAACTGAAAACTATGCGAGAGTGTCCATGTGGAAGTGCGCCGGCTGGTACCCTACAGCTGTCGTTCTGCAGATTTCACAAAGTGGAAGCTAGCCCAAATACTGAAATCATCCACATAAAGAGTGTGGTTGATGAATGGACCGGCCGAGGCCACAAGTCCATTAATAGCAATGAGAAAAAAGAGGACACTAATACTGAGTCCTGTGGAACACCATTCTCCTGGGTCCTCAGAGAGCTGAGAACAGTTCCAACCTGGACTCTGAATGACTGGCGGGACAGGATCTGTCGAATAAAAATCGGGAGAGGGCCTGAAGACCCCACTCATCCAATGTAAGCAGTGTGTGATGGCATCATGCTGAGTTGTAGGCTGTACGAAGGTTGAAGCAGACTGTGGCAAGATGGCGGCTGAATCATGGGAAGAAGAGAGCGCCAGAAGAAGTTCCCATTCAGTATTAGGTTCATCACAGGATTCCACATGTCAAGGGGAAAACAAAAAGCGGAAAGCTTCAGTCCACTATATCCAGAGGAGGAAGGCAGCTAGTTAGAAGGTTGACGCCAAAGCCATTCAAAATGGATGGTGAAGTGTTAAGTTAAAAGTGATGTATCCATGCAAAGGCCACATAGAAGGGCAAAGCGTAAACAACACACCTATTTGCTCTTTTTGATTAAGTAATTGGCTTTGGGTTGAAGACGTTTAAAGGTAATAGTACCAAAGGAAGAGAGGTGTTGTTTAAGATGTTGCAAGGCGTGCCAACGAACACTGATAGCAGTGTCAATGGTCATGCTCCACCATGACTGGCCGACGGTGAATGGAGCCTCTGAAGTGGGGAGCAGCTACGCCGGTAGCACAGATTATCTTATTGGGAAGGTCATGGACGACTTTGTCATTATAAACCAACAAAGAATGTGGAAAAACAACCTGGGGGGGGGGGGGGTTGCAAAGGGTAATCAGCACGACGCAAAGCCCTGTGGGGTAACCTGGTTACCAAGAGGTGGCAAGGAAATGAGAGATTTAACGGGACTTGGTTACTATAACAGACGTCAGCATATGGCGATCAATGTAAGGAAGAAAGAAGGGGAGGAGAGTGAGCAATAAATAGGAGAGAAAGTGCCATACATGACACTAAAATGAGTTGTGGAACCACATTAAGAGGACGTAGGTCGTCGTCTACAAAAAATTGGTCAATGAGGAGCCTCTAGCTCATAAAAGGGGCATTAGATTCCCCAAGGAGGAGGAAGGGAGGGAGGTGTTGCTGAAGCAAGGAAGTTGGGACAGAAAATGAAAATGACCTGTCAGGAAGGGGGATAAAGATTCCAAACTATGACTGCTGAGTCGAAGTGGAGCCAGACGGTAACTGCTTCCAATGGGGTGCAAAGTGGGATCCATATACTAACAATTTCCATATGGACCAACGTGCAGGCACCACCAGAAGCCCTCAATCTCGATTCTGACAGGTCAGTGAGTGAGCATCAGTGAAACGAGATTCCTGGATAACGATACAATGTGCTGAGTAAAAAGCAGTAAGAGACTGCAGCTCAGGGAGGTAACAATATCTATTATTGTTCCATTAAATAAACGTGGAGTGGGTATCAATGGGTATCTAATGCAAGGCAAATGGGCGGGAGGCAATCAAGCGTCAGGGTTACCATCCATCACCAACGAGGACGGGGTGACCTTCGTAAATAATGTAAAATCTCAAACAAAAATACACCTTACATTGAATCCTGAAACACTTTCGGTTAAATCGATATGTCACACAACACAGTTACATGAAATTCTACGAATTTTATTGATGTGCAGATAGAATAAACAAGCTGGCATTTCGTGAATATAAACCAGTAACACCCACACTAGTAATGTCATGCCAAATAATTTCTCAGACCCCAGCTACGACATGCAGTTCTCAGGGAAAGGAGAACTTTACGACGAAACGCCCATCCCGCATTCGGCTGAAACCTCACAGCGGGACAGCTAGTGGACACAATGAGACAGTGGAGCCACTGCACAGACCATCGGCAACAGCCACCGCTCTTGTCCCTGCTTTTAACAATGACTCTTCAGAAAGCCTTTCTACAGGAACATGGCTGAAGATGGCAGATAAAGTCCAAAGAAACACAACTCAAAACACTACTGACTTACTGTAGACACGTGTGTTAAAACTTGCGTGAAAGAAAAAAAGCAGTTTATCACAGTTAGGCTACAAAAACTCTAGCGGGTGGAGTTACAATAAGTAGAAACACTCTGATTCTCCAGAAAGAAAACAAATGGCCAGCAGCTTTGATATAGGCAAATTTCAAACTGAAAATTCGCTCTTTCTCTTTCAGCAAATCGTCGAGTGTTTGAGAAAGGTGACTCGACCCGCGATGAGACGATCGCGAGAGTCATTATGTGAACACTTGTTCACTGGCTCGTCTTAACTTGTAAGGAGTTAACCTGCAAAGTCTCGTGGTACGGAGAATCGCACCGAGCACTGACAGTTAACGCAGTTAACGCTTGCTAGCGATTTGAGGGCAACGACGTACACTCTATTACAGCCAAATAGCGTGTTGAGGGCAACGACGTACACTCTATTCCAGCCAAATAGCGTGTACCATGCCAACTAATTTAGCTAGGGAACAACTAGGAGTCTCGGCTTCACCGAAGACGTAGGAAACGTATCAGTTTGGGGTCTCACAGTCAAAAGAGATTTAGAATAGGTTCTCAGGTTCACAGCTCGCGCTGACAGCTGCCACTGCCGTCGTCAATGGAAGGTCAACACGTGCGCTCGTTATACGCCAGCAAGTGATATTCAATTGACACTCCGAACTCTAGTCGTCTCTGACTCTGCTATTTTTTTTTATTTGTACATTCAGCCCCGACCTGTAGTTAAAGATATTCAAGATTTCTGGGCTTAACTGAAACAGACACATGAGATATTCAATCTAATGAAAAGAACTGATCAGCCACTGTAGAGTGTTTTATACTCTTTTATTATGGAATTGTTTTAATTGTGTTCCTTCTCATTGCTCTTTACCGACCCCCATTCATTAATTGGTTATTCTAAGTGCACATTTTATCCTTAATTGATATCTCTGGCCCCAAATGTAAATAATTTTTTGTATTTTATCGCCCTCCCAGACATGCCCATCAACCACTTTACTATTAAGGAACCTTACAATAGTTAGTAATTTCGCTTCACAGTTATGAACACCCAATATCATTATTTTACCAACCTGTACATTTTTTGCTAACATTGTTATGTCATGAAGGTATTCTTAAAGAAAAAATAAACCTTAATAGTGGAAATCAAAGATTTTCATTTTTTGCTAACATGTAGTTACCCGTACAATAATTTCTGTTAGCGATAACTTTTCCTGTACAAGGAGTGTAGTGGAGCCGACATGGAGATCATTGTCTGATTACATCACTGCCGGTACTGTTGTACTCATCTGAACTCCGCATGCGTAAGATGGTATCTTCTTACCTTGTAGGCCGTAGGTTTAACATCAAATTCTTAAAGAACTCACAGAGCGTCGTTGCGCAACTGTGGTAGGAAGATAGATCAGAACCAGTCTTACACACACTTTAGATAATGGCGACGCTGCCAGGATTGTATGACTCTGAGCACTGTGGGACTTAACTTCTGAGGTCATCAGTCCCCTAGAACTTACAACTACTTAAACCTAACTAACCTAAGGACATCACACACATCCCTGCCCGAGGCAGGATTCTAACCTGCGACCGTAGCGGTCATGCGGTTCCAAACTGAAGCGCTTAGAACCGCACAGCCACACCGGCCGGCCCAGGATTGTAAAATACCATGGTAAGGTGGTCAAACACATATAATTACTAGGACAAAGAAAATATCCCCTTAAAAATATTCGTAATTAATTTTTTGTGTTGTATCAAGCAATGGTAAATATCAGTGGCAACTGACTAGTCGATAGAAAGACAAAGACGCGCAAAGCACTGAGAGGCGTATGCAGTATCCACATAGTATAGTTGTAATGCCTATGTTAGATTTAAGTTTTTCTTGCCAGAGCACAGGTGGGTGACAAATCGTTGATAAGTTGGCTCTGTCCCAATTGGTAAGTGGCGGTCATACAGCCTTGTTATTGTGTCAAGGGAACTAGGAACAGTAGAGAAAGGGTGAAGGTAATAATTTTATGAAGCGAGTAATGTCGAACGATCGCATGATTACGTGAAGTAGGGCGCGTCAGTTGAAATTGCGAAGACAGGAAGCAGAGAGATTACCAATGGCAGATCGAGACCTTGACCGAAGTGAGATTGACACCCGGCAAGATAACGCACTGGAACCTCAGAACACAACAACAGACGACACAATGCCGCGAGAAATAGATCAGGTGGTGCAGGACGTAAATATCAAGCAAGAAGACGCCGTAAGCGGCGACCAACATAATGCAGAGCTGCAGGAAGTTGGTGAACGTCTTGAATACGTAGAACCTATAGTACTGGTAACAAGACCTCCGTCACAACCGAGTACAGGTAATACAAATCGAAATATGCCACCTCATGGTTCACTGCAGTCAGTTGCGGCGAGACACGAGAATGTAAACGCAGAACGAAGCGCTTTGGAAGAAGAGGTAGTAGCAGCATTTGATTTGCGGGAATTATGCAATGAACGGGCGCCGTTCCGATACAAAACGGAGAGATAAATCAACAGATACATGCGCAGGGTGAACAGAGTGCGGGAACAGCGAAATAGCTGCAACAACAGATACGTGAGCAAAATGCAGAAACAACGAGACAGCTGCATGAAATTAGAGAGCAAAATATAGTGGTCAAAGAACAATTACGTCACATTGAGGAAGAGGCAAAAGAAACCCGAGATGTGATCGAAAATTTAATAATAGGTCACACGCAATTAAGAACAGATATGGATAAGGTCCAAGTGGATGTGCAGACATTGTGGGGTGACTCCCAGACCGAAATAAAAACGTTGCGTGACAACACACAGACCGAAATCAAAACATTACATGATGATACGGTGAAATTGCAAAGATAACAAAGCGGGTTAATGCAATTACACGCCAAGCAGCGGGCACAGCACGACGAATAATTGAAGATAGTGTGTTGAGAAAACGCATCACGAAAGCGGTTCTCTACAGGTACGATAGCCGCATCGTGAGAATAGAAGCGAAAACGAAGAATCAATTCGAAAAACCCAGAGAAGCTCTGTTGCGAACTATACAAGATCATACAAGCTCTGAATCCGTCACAACTTCCGTGTCAATAACGCTACCAGAAAGGCAAGAAGTTTCACAAGGAAACATTAAAGGTTTCATTCAAATACAATTCCAATCACAGACGGAGAAGAAGTTTTGCCATAGCCGACCAGACGGCAGCACGAAGACATCGGGTACCTCAGGGATATTTTTCGGAACTATTCGGACCACATGACGAAGCGGCAAGATTAAATGCAAGACTAGGTGAAAGTTACATTATGCAATATCCAATACATTTACCACGACCTGAAAAACTGGCACGTGAATTGATCGCAAGCAGAAGTGGCGAGGGCTCTCGAATTTCGCACGGTTCCATAACGAGGTAGGACGACGATCATTTCCCCACTGTAAGGAAGTTTCAGCATTTCCGTGAAGGGAACTCACTGCATGTACGAATCTTCATCGATCAATTCAGAGTAGGACTACCAGAAGATTTTACGTTAGCACACAAACTCTATATGTCCCCATATGTCTGGAAAAGTAGCAGAAACGATGCAAAACGTAGCAGCTGCATGTCGGTCATGTGAAGATTTCAGAGATAAGTTTGGTCGAATGAAGCACAAAACAGGGTGAAGTATGAACTACTACAAACTCCATACTTCGAGGATTCGGGAGAAATTTTTCGAACCAATGGCAAAGAAAAAACGATGTTTGGATATGCCATACAGCGATGTAAAATTGATTAAATTGTGTACCGTGAAGATGCCACTGAAATACCAACAGTCACTGGTAGGGCGCGGAGGCAACGGCGTGGAGGCCTTCAAAGGAATTGTGAGAGAATTAGGATTCATATTCTCGGAAATGAGGCAAGAAAAAGGTGAAACCCTCGGGAAAATGTGAATGAAAGAGCGCGAATGATCCGGAGACCGCATGAAGGACTGTCAGATATTACGAACCGCGTGATAACTTCGCACCGAGAAATGACAATCGATTCCAACAGAGAAACGGATACGGAACAAGAAATGACAATGGTTATCGACCCTGCAATGGCAATAATTGCTACTGAGGGAATAACGGCAATCGCAAAGGGTATTAGAGGACAAACAAGCCGACAAATTACCAGCAACGAAGCCCGTGTCACCAGGTCGAACAGACACAGAAAGGACCGAAAGAAGACGTGGAAATCAGGCCACTAAACCACAATAAACGTTCGAATTGACGAGAGAGCGCCCGAGTCATGGAGAATAGTGCACCTACCGAAGCAAGCAGCAGCAACGTAACGAGAGAAATATACACCTTATAACAAGAGGTGAAAGATGAAGGAACAGAACCGCAGGGACCGGAAGTCGAGATACCACAAACATCGGGTTGGACAGGAATTAGTTGGGCAAATTTCACATAAAACTGACTACCTGATCAAAATGAAACACGCATAATGGAGGTTGACTTAAGAGGTAAAATAATTAGCATTGTAGAGTTATTTAATACTGAAACTAGGGAGAGCCGATTCCAAGAGTACCGTCAACAGAATTAATTGAGGAAATAGGATCGCAGGAATCAAACGAAGGCAGTAAAATAACAACATCATGCTGGAGAGGAATTAATTGGGAGGATACTGACGAAGAGAAAGAACTACTAGATGCAGGCATTGCAGAAGATAGGAATGGAGATGAAGTAATTAGGATTGTAGAGTAATTTGAGGCTGAGACAATGGAATGCGCAATCGACGGAAGTTGAAAATAAATTAAAATTGGGTACAGATGCAAATGTGTACAACGATGGAAGTTACAGAGATATAATAACGGCATTTAGATGCGATTATTTGGACCCGCCAGGTTAGCCGAGAGCGCTAACGCGCTGCTTCCTGGACTCGGTTAGGTGCGCCGGCCGCGGATCGAATACGCCCAGCGGATTAACGACGAGGTCTGGTGTGCCGGCCAGCCTGGATGTGGTTTTTAGGCGGTTTTCCACATCCGTAAGGTGAATATCGCACTGGTCCTCACGTTTCGCCTCAGTTACACTCGTCACCGACGTTTGAAACACGTCCGCCCGCAGCTCGTGGTCTCGCGGTAGCGTTCTCGCTTTCCGAGCACGGGGTCCCGGGTTCGATTCCCGGCGGGGCAGAGATTTCAGTCTGCTTTCGGCCGGTGAGCGGCGAGGACGTCTTGTTTACGTCCCGTCCGCAGAGTCGCGGACCCGTCCGCAGAGTCGCGAGCGCGCGTAGTTTGTTTACTTCCTCGCCGCAACTAATACTCGCGTCCGTTAACACTGAGTCGCCATGGCTCATTCGTACAGAAAAGCTACCATCAAGATCAGCTTCCAGCCCGACTACGCACGACCACGAGCCTTTGAAGTCGAACGATTCATCCGTGACGAAGTTCAAATACCAACACAGCACATCATAGGTATCCACCTATCCATCACAAGCAGCGTCGTTTACGTCAAGATGGTCGATGACGAGTTATGTCACGCAGTTGTGAACAGATGCGCGAACACTCTCAAGTTCAAACACTCCGATGGTCACATCGGAGAGGTTACTGTTGACCATGCTGGACTAGGATTACGCACCCTAAGAGTCCTTATGGGACGGTAATTTGCCACGTGGCCGAAAAATGGAACACCTTCGAGACGTACCAAGTCCTCAACGGCGTCCGACAAGTGAAAATCGAATTAAAGAAACATGTGCCGTCCTACTTAGTCATAGGTGGCTGTCGAGCAATAATAATGTACGACGGCCAACCTCGTACTTGTTCTGGTTGCAGCCAGGAGGGTCACGCAACTTCCATTGCATGACGCGACACCACCTCCTACGCTCACGGTCCTCCTCCTCAATTACGCAGAAGTGACACGATCGACCGTCATGACAGACGACAACCCCCCCGGAAGACAGGAAGCGTTAGAATGCGCACCTGTCGCCGGTCCTGGATTGACCAACACCATTACGGTGTCTGCAGGGGTTGAAGAACGCCGCCCATCGACTCCACATGAAGATTCGGACGAGAGAATGGAACTCGACGCTAGGGTTGTACCGACCTCTGCCTTTCTCCGTGAGGGGGATGCTATACGGGAACCGCAAACTCTTTCGGACACAGAAACCCACGTCCGCAAACAAAGGTCACCGAGAAAACATAAAAAGCGACGTCGCACACCCTCAGACGATTGCCTCCAGCGGACGTCTTCTCCAGTTGACGACCGGACGGCCGACGAAACGACGAGGAGAATGGATGACACGAGATCGCCCTCACCTGTCACTTTGTCTGATTTTGACAAACCCGATTCCGCTCCCTCGGACAAACGGATGGCCAGCACAGCGCCCGCCGTTGGTACACAACCGGAAACAACTGCGGATTCACCCTTAGTCACTCAGCCCACAAGTGTTCTACCGCAGCCACCGTTAACTTACGGACCTTGAGCGGATGACATTGAAGACGATTCTACGGCCGCTGTGGTGGATGAGGAGAGGGGTCTCTCCTCCCACACCTCGGCCCCTCCCGAGTAGCAACAGATGACGGCGCGGACGCGGCCAGCAGATCACAGGCCCCACCTTTTACGGCGACACTGACGGCAGCCCCCACCGCAGGAGACGATCTACAAAACTATCGCTTAACGACCATCAACATTAACACCATTCGGACACGTACGACGTTGTCGCTGCTCCAAGACATGCTCAATGCAGCAGACGTTGACATTGTCTTTCTCCAAGAAGTCTTCGTCGCCGATTACCCGGGTGTGGTGTCACCGCCAGACACCACACTTGCTAGGTGGTAGCTTTAAATCGGCCGCGGTCCATTTAGTACATGTCGGACCAGCGTGTCGCCACTGTGTGATTGCAGATCGAGCGCCACCACAAGGCAGGTCTCGAAATACGGAATAGGACTCGCCCCAGTTGTACGACGACTTTGCTAGCTACTACACTGACGAAGCCTTTCTCTCATTTGCCGAGAGACACAGAATAGCCTTCAGCTAAGTCCATGGCTACGACCTAGCAAGGCGCCATTAACCATTTTAAGATAGAGTCTCACTTGTATCATCAAGGAATGCTGTATTCACATGAAGGATTAAAAGTTAAGTATTAAAGCAGCTACGTACTTTTCTTGCTACCATTTATTACGTATCCTGTTTCAGACCTTTCTCTAGCCAAAGTGAGATTACGCGTGCCTTTCGGCTACTTCAGTGTGGCGTAGCTATCTTGTTACGCCACAACACCGGGTATGTATGGTTATACGGCTCATGTGTCCCACGCCTCGCTAACTAACAGTGGAGTCGCCATTCTCCTCAGAGAGGGCCTCGAGGCGGACGAAGTCCGATATCTCCCCGACGCTAGAGGAATGGCCGTAACGGTGCAAGGCGTCCGGTTTATCAATGTGTACGCCCCTTCCGGAACGAATCGCCGTCGTGACCGATCGCTCTTCTTCGCAAAAGGAATAGCACCGCTTTTTCAGGGCAGGCACGATGACTTGATATTAGGGGGCGATTTCAATTGCATCTAAGCACCTAAAGATCAGCTGCCACGCCATTCACCGTGCCCCGAACTTGGGACACTCATCGGCGATCTCCAGCTAGTAGATACATGTCCGAGGAAATAGACCGGGATACACCCATTTCACGAGTCACTCGTCTAGTCGCATCGATAGGATTTACGTTTCTCGTTCTCTCGCGGCAACGGCGAGTGACGCGGAGGTGTGGCCACTAGCCTTTTCTGATCAGGAGGCCTGTATATGTGCCGTCACCCTTCGTCGCCAACGGGTGTGGCGCAGCCGACATCCCTGGAAATTAAACCTTGCTCATCTCGCTTCTCCGGATTGTCGACGCGCCATCGAAGACACGTGGAGTTTGTGCGTCCGCCGCCTCCCAACGTATCCTACGCCGATTAGTTGGTGGTTAACCTGCACCAAGCCGGCCCTACGGCGACCCTTTATTACGTATGGTCGTGAGACTGCTGCTTGGAGGCGGCAGACCCTTGATTTTTATTTTACCGTCCTTCGCGAATGCGCCTCCTTGCCACCCACACCGGAACGACAGCTGACAGTTCAGCGTGCGAAAGCACAGATCGTAGCCCATATGCGCCGACACCTCGAAAGGACGATCGTCCGAGCGCGGACACAAGACAGACTCGCAACGGAACGACCCACCATGTACCACGTCATCCGAGAACGTACACTGCGAAGACGGGCGTTGATACATGCCATCACCACTGAGGACGGCCATCATCACACCACACAACGCGATATTGCTGCAGCCTTCTTCGACCATTACGCACGACTTTATTCAGCTCCATGTTCCGACCCGACGATGGTGACAGCAGTCTCACAACTGGTTTACGGCGTTGTCCCACAGGATTTACGGAAGACGAAATTATCGACGCCATCGGTAAAGGAGCGGCGAATAAGTCTCCTGGCCCCGACGGGCTCCCTGTGGAGTTTTATAGAACTTTCCAGTATTTACTGGCTCCCAAGTTAACAGTCATCTGTCGGGAGCTTATGTCCCCCGCGGTGCCGCTCCCTGCGACCTTCGTTGAAGGAATAATTATACCGGTTCACAAGCCTAAAGGTGGGGTTCGAATACAAGATTACCGCCCGCTAACACTCGTCAACTGCGACATGAAGATATTCACCAGACTATTAGCAAACCGTCTACGACCGACCCTACCTTACGTCATCTCGCCAGATCAGACTTCCTTAGGGGGTATCAAAAATATCCACACAGCACTGTGTCGATACCGTGACTTAATAGCCCTAGCCAGGGCACGCCGCATCCCGGGAGCGCTGGCATCACTAGATTTTAGCCAAGCTTTTGATCGAGTGGATCACGCGTACCTAACGTCCGTTCTCCAGCACATGCAGTACCCACGGCAATTCACAGACGTCGTGATGCGCCTACTCCGAGGGGCGACTTCCAAAGTGCTCGTTAACGGGCGTCTCTCGCAATCCCTCCCGATTTTCCGCTCCGTCCGTCAAGGCTGCCCCTTGTCGACGTTACTATATGCTCTGGCACTGGAACCGCTCCTCTGTGGTCTCCCTCAGCGCCTCACCGGTCTTACCCTACGTGACGTCACATTTCGCTGTACAGCATATGCAGACGACCTGGTTCTCGTGTTCCGCAATCGCGACGATGTCAACAGAGCACTAGAATGGATTACCACGTACGGTGTGGCTTCCGGCAGCTGTCTCAACGTCGCCAAATCGGTCGCCGTGGCCATAGGAGACGGGTTGACCCCAGCGTGTGTCGAACCCCTACAGCTTCGTGGCACTATCAAATGCCTCGGAATAGAGTTTCACGCCGACATACGGCGCACCGCGGCTCTTAACTACCGCCGCTTATTACAACAAATTCGGGTCCAGATCTTCAACCTTCGTCTGCGGACCCTCGACATTCTCCAAAGGACACACTTCGTCAATGTTTGCCTCGCATCGCGCCTTCCACACATAGCGCGTGTTCTCCCAATACCGTTACTGATGGCTCGACGTCTATTAGCGGCATCCGGAGCCTACGTCAGTACAGGCATGCTCTTCAAAGTCAATTATGAGTCACTGACCCTTCCCCCAGAAAGGGGAGGTCTTGGTCTAGTCCATGTACACGACAGAGCTGTGGCCCTGTATGTCAGCTCACACATCAAGCTGTGGCGCCACCACCAGGAAAGTTTGATAGGTTTGCTGTTGGAGTCCTTAGCTCCGCCCTCCATTATGCCCCCACTGACGACGCAAGACATACCCCCAGCCTTCTACTACTTCGGGAACTTTTACATTGAACACAGCTACGTCCGTATCACAGTACCACCGACGAAACAGGCGTCGACGCGGGATATATATCACGTCCTACAGCAGAGGCACCCACCAAACATCTTGGAGACCAAAAGCCCTCAGGTTAATTGGAAGGTGGTGTGGAAGACGATTCACGCGATTCCACTGGACACAGCCATCCGATCTACATGGTACATCACAGTCGATGGTAAACAGATCACCCGATCACGCCTCCACAAGATAAACATGGCGGAATCGCCTCTCTGCGTAGACTGCGGTATACCAGACACGGACGAACACCGTCTCACATGTGGCGCGTCAGAAGACGTATGGCGCTTGGTGCGACAAATTTTGTCGTATTTTCTACGAGTGACTCCGGAACACATTACACCTCGGTTTCTACTATTTCCGGATCAACAGTATTTCCCGCGCGCCAAGACCAACGCTGTCACGTGGATCCGTGCGCATGCGGTACACTACTTATTTCACGATGGACCTAAAGATGTATTAGACTTTTGGAACTACCTACAAGAACGTCATTGCACGATCGTACGGAACCCAAAATACGGACAGTATTTTTCTAATTACTTAGGGAGTGCCCTACGCGACCCTCCACGCAGCTGAATCATCAACAGGTAGGAGAAGATACCCACTGAGTGAGCTGACATGACTAAGTTCGATTCTCGGTGGGACAACATGATATACGTGAAGACGTACCTGGATGATGAAGCGTAAGGAGAGTAGCGACACACCCTTCTGCATCCTGTATGAAGCACTTTTTTTTTTCGTTTTCCCCATATAAAATGGTTCAAATGGCTCTGAGCACTATGGGACTTAACTTCTAAGGTCATCAGTCCCCTAGAACTTAGAACTACTTAAACCTAACTAACCTAAGGACATCACACACATCCATGCCCGAGGCAGGATTCAAACCTGCGACCGTAGCGGTCGCGCGGTTCCAGACTGTAGCGCCCTTAACCGCTTGGCCACACCGGCCGGCGTTTTCCCCATATACATTACCTCGGTGTAGGAACGTGCCGAGATATTGTTTTCTCTTTCTCAGAGCACGATCCGGTGCTAGATACATTTATTTTTGCTGTGGTATAAAGTAAAACCCCATTAAGAATGTATTAAAAAACAGTAAATAAAAGTAAATAAATAAATAATAATTCCCACAAAAGATTTCCCCTTCCCATCCCTGATTCCTTGACGGACGAGGGAGACACTGCGACCAGGCCTCGGGTTACGACCCCTGCCTTCCCCGCCCTCCCCCACCTCGTTAAGAAAAAAAATGAGAGACATGGATATCGTCTGTAGTGCCCCAGGGTAATATAATACGTCCGCTATTACTGTCTATGCAAAAAAAAAAAAAAAAAAAAACAAAAAAAAAAAAAAAAAAAAAAACGCGCTGCTTCCTGGACTCGGGTAGGCGCGCCGGCCGCGGATCGAATCCGCCCAGCGGATTAACGACGAGGTCTGGTGTGCCGGCCAGCCTGGATGTGGTTTTTAGGCGGTTTTCCACATCTGCAAGGTGAATATCGGGCTGGTCCTCACGTTTCGCCTCAGTTACACGCGTCACCGACATTTGAAACACGTCCGTACTATTTCACGATTTACACTAGACGCAGACAGCTGGGATACACCGACTCCCTCCTGGGGGTTATGGGGTGGCGGCAGGAAGGGCATCCGGCCATCCCTAACGCTAACATTGCCAAATCTGTTGTAACCACGCCGACCCTGCGATCGCTGCGGTACTATGGCGTAAGTGAAAGAAGAAGAAGAAAGATGTGATTATTTGGGAGTTTCCACGAAGAAAGAGGAGGCAGATGTAGTTGCGCTGAGGTAAGACGAAATTAGATGTGGAGAAGAAGTTGTAGAAGACAGAGAGATAGTGATCGAGATATATCCGACAGAAGGTTCGAATTCACAGGTAAAAATCCAGTAGTGAAGGCCATGGTAGAAAAAATCCCAATTAATGTAGTCATAGACAGCGGAAGTGAGCTAACAGCGATTTCGGAGAACTTATTTCAGCAATGCAATGCTAATGAAAAATTACCAGTCTTGAAAACGAAGAGGACTGAATGGTCCCATCAAAAGTCATGCTGCGGATGTCAAGAAACAAACAGGGTTAACTGTTTCGTCCCACGGTCAAATGATCGAAGCCAATTTCGTTATTATACCGAAATTAACGCTGGACATGATAATAGGTACGGATTTTCTAAATCAAAGACAAGCTGTAAGAAACATGGGAGCAGGTAGCGTCACTTTTGGGAGCATTACACTGCTCTTTCAGCCAGAACTGACAGTGTCGAATACTGGTGGAAGAGCGAGAGCCTTCCAGACCTAAGGAATAATATATACGAAGACAGAAACTTGTTCTCGAAAGAACAGTTACTGTTGATAACCGTGCAACTTTTCCCTGGAATAAATGATGACTAACTGAAAACCTCAGCTACCGACAGGTGTTGTTGATATACCTCGATGTGGACAGCTGAAAATGTGTGCTACGACCGGGACTCGAACCCGGGATCTCCTGCTTACATGGCAGACGCTCCATCCATCTGAGGCACCGAGGACACAGACAAATAGCGCGACTGCTGAGGTTTTCAGTTAGTCATCATTTATTCCAAGGAATAATGTTTCACTACTCAAACAAAATGTTATAGACAGAACGAATAGCATAGAATGAGACAGGTGAAAGATTAGGAGTTCATTATGTAAGCCATATTACAGAGTACACTACTGGCCATTAAAATTGCTACACCACGAAGATGACGTGCTACAGATTGGCTGAGGCACAATTTCGCAAACAATTATGGGTAGAATCTCTCTGTCGTCACCAGACTGAGGTGTTATATTGAACTACTGAGCTGAAGGAAACCCAGTCAGTGCTGAACTACACGTCTTGATCCACTACTGAAACATTAACGAGGGTAAAACTTCGAAACAACTAGTAGTCAATAATTTCCTATATCCTGCCCAGAGAAGAGACAAGGTTCAAGTCTGAAGAAAGAAAGATGCTCAGAAGAACAAAAGATGAAGAGTCCCAAGAATGATGTTGAAGAGAGAAGATGGGCGAAACTATTTCAAGATAACCGTTCCAAATACCCATCCTATTGTAAATTGGTTGTCTCCGAAGTGCTACAAAAATATAAATGTCCTCAGCAATGTCTTGAGAAGAAAAATACGTGTTTTTAAAGCCAATACTCAGCGAGACTCCACACAAGAAGGTCCACATTGTTATGACGGCCACACCAAACTACAGCAACATCCTGTTGCAAAATTCGACGAAGAACGACGTTGCCCACCAAAAGATTTACCGACAAACGTATATTGTGTCTTAAAGATAACGTTTCTGTAAAGTTAATTTACTCTCTGTGAGTGCAACATATTAAAATTTTATTTATGCATAATTATCAACACAACATTTCTTAAAAACCACGTTTATTAGAATAATATATTTTTAGAATAACATGTGTATATGAACCTTGGTGGCGACTATAATATTTTTGAATTTTCCATAAATCATTAATACAAAGTCTTAAAATTTTGACATTAGTAGGATTTGCTAAAGAGTTATTTTTGCTGCTTATATTAGTGTTAGCATCATAATTTTTGTAAAACAAACAGCAGAATGTAAACACTGCAATTTTGTGTTATGTATTAAGTCATTTAACTTTTTGAGCTTATTTAAATTGTAACTAGTTGAGAAAACATCACTAAAAGATCTATGTGAAATGCTCCTCATTTTCAATGTAAAATCTAAAATACAAATATCACATTTAAATAAATGACAAAAAGAAATTGATATCAACACTAATAAGAAAAATTATTGTGTTAATGGAGACAAATCATTTACAAAGTTAACCATATTAAAAAACTAAAGTATAGAAACCAATAGAATTATGTAGAGTAAGGACTAGACCAAGTTGCTGGCCACTATTCAATAATTTTTGACTGACTTAGACAATGCCTCAACCATTGTCTAACTTCAGTACAAAAATTATCGCAGACGTGTGCTGATATGTAAGCTGTCAAACAAATAACACACCTTGCATTGAGTTCCTGAAACACTTCTGGTTAATTCAATATGTCACACTACATAGTTACGTGAAATGACATGCAGGTAGAATAAACAAGCTGGCGTTCTTGAATATAAAGCACTAACAAATGGGTCAGATGGCTCTAAGTACTACAGAACTTAACATCTGAGGTCATCAGTCCCCTAGACTTAGAACTACTTAAACCTAACTAAGATAAGGACAGCACACACATCCATGCCCGAGGCAGGATTCGAACCTGCGACCGTAGCAGCGGCGTGATTCCGGACTGAAGTACCTAGAACCGCTCGAATACAACGGCCGGCAAACCACTAGCACTCTCATTAGTAATTGCACGCAAGTAATTTCCCAGACCTAAGCTACGATATACAACTCTCAGAGAAAGGAGAATTTTCCGATGGAACGCTCATCCCACGTTTGGCTGAAACCTCATGGTGGGACACCTAGTGGACACAATTAGATGCCAGAGCCACTGAACGGACCATTGGCAAAAGCCACCGCCCTTGTCCCTGCTTTTAACAATGACCCTTGGGATAACATTTCTACAGGAGCACAGTTGAAGATGGCAGACAGAAGTCCAGAGAAACCCAACGCAAAACACTGGTGACTCGCTGAAGCCACCTGTGTTAAAACTCGCATGAAAGAAAACTTTGTTTACGTGAGTATTACATACCAGAAGTTAAACTCTGCCCTACAAAAGAAACAACGCCTATGATAGGTTACAAAAACTCTAACAAGTACGAACGCTCTGATTGGCCGGAAAGAAAATGCGTGGCCTCCAGTTCTGACATAGGCAAGCTGCTGACTGAAAATTTGCTCTTTCTCTTGCAGCAAATCGTCGAGTGTTGGAGAAAGGCGACTCGCGGCGTGCTGAGACGATTGCGAGAGTCATTATGTGAACACTTGTTCACAGGCTCGTCTTAACTCGTAAGGAGTTAAACTGCAAAGTATCCTAGTACGGAGAATCGTACCGATCACTGACAGTTAATGCTTGCGAGCGATTTGAGGGCAATGTACACTTCACTACAGCCAAATACCATGTACCATGCCAATTAATTTAGTTCGGGAACAACTAGGAGCCTTGGCTTCACTGAAGACGTACGAAATGTATCAGACTTGCGTTTAACAGTCAAAAGTGGTTTAGAACACATTCTCAGGTTCAGTGCTCGCACCGACAGCCATCACTGCCATCGCCAACGTAAGGTAAACACGCCAATGTTACACTACTGGCCATTAAAATTGCTACACCACGAAGATGACGCGCTACAGACGCGAAATTTAACCGACAGGAAGAAGCTGCTGTGATATTCTAATGATTAGCTTTTCAGAGCATTCACACAAGGTTGGCGCCGGTGGCGACACCTACAACGTGCTGACAAGAGGAAAGTTTCCAACCGATTTCTCATACACAAACAGCAGTTGACCGGCGTTGCCTGGCGAAACGTTGTGATGTCTCGTGTAAGGAGGAGAAATGCATACCATCACGTTTCCTACTTTGATAAAGGTCGGATTGTAGCCTATCGCGATTGCGGTTTGTCGTATCGCGACATTGCTGCTCGCGTTGGTTGAGATCCAATGACTGTTAGCAGAATATGGAATCAGTGGGTTCAGGAGGGTAATACGGAACGCCGTGCTGGATCCCAACGGCCTCGTGTCACTAGCAGGCATCTTATCCGCATGGCTGTAACGGATCGTGCAGCCCCGTCTCGATCCGTGAGTCAACAGATGGGGACGTTTGCAAGACAACAACCATCTACACGAGCAGTTCGACGACGTTTACATCAGCATGGACTATCAGCTCAGAGACCATGGCAGCGGTTACCCTTGACGCTGCATCACAGACAGGAGCGCCTGCGATGGTGTACTCAACGACGAACCTGGGTGCACGAATGGCAAAACGTCATTTTTTCAGATGAATCCAGGCTCTATTTACAGCATCGTGATGGTCGCATCCGTGTTTGGCGACATCGCAGTGAACGCACATTGGAAGCGTGTATTCGTCATCGCCATACTGGCGTACCACCCGGCGTGATGGTATGGGGTGCCATTGGTTACACGTCTCGGTCGCCTCTTTTTCGCATTGACGGCACTTTGAACAGTGGACGTTACACTTCAGATGTGTTACGACCCGTGGCTCTACCCTTCATTCTGTCCCTGCGAAACCTTATATTTCAGCAGGATAATGCACGACCGCATGTTGCAGGTCCTGTACAGGCCTTTCTGGGTACAGAAAATGTTCGACTGCTGCCCTGACCAGCACATTCTCCAGATCTCTCACCAATTGAAAACGTCTGGTCAATGGTGGCCGAGCAACTGGCTCATCACAATACGCCAGTCACTACTCTTGATGGGCTGTGGTATCGTGTTGAAGCTGCATGGGCAGCTGTACCTGTACACGTCATCCAAGCTCTGTTTGACTCAATGCCCATGCATATCGATGCCGTTATTACAGCCAGAGGTGGTTGTTCTGGGTACTGATTTCTCAGGATCTATGCACCCAAATTGCGTGAAAATGTAGTCACATGTCAGTTCTAGTTTAATATATTTGTCCAATGAATACCCGTTTATCATCTGCATTTCTTCTTGGTGTAGCAATTTTAATGTGCAGTAGTGTAGAATGATTCAGGTTGCTGGAGAGGAGATGGCACCTCTGGGGGCCCTGGGGAGAGTGAGGGGCTTGCTCTAGGACATGTTTCTTGATCTTTTCCTTGATAGGTTGAGGAGGGCAGTCTCAGAGGGAGAGCAGGCCTCTGCAAAGTACAGAACTGAAAGAGAGAAACTGTGAGGCACAATGTCTGTGTGTCCCACGTCACATGTGGCAATATTGGTAGGGTTTCTGGGAGGGAGCGTCATCACTGGCAGGCACTGAAGAATGGGGCTACGGAGGGAGAGCGGCACCTGGAGGGCAAGGGAAATGTAGGGGAGGAGAAGAGGAGAGGGTGATGTTGTTTGGGTAAGGAAGAGGGATGAGGGGGAAAGGATGCAACAGAGGCAAAAGTAGAAGAAATTGAGACAGGTTGAAGCAGTTCAAAGTTCTGATGAGCTTCTGTGTAAGACAACAGATCTAGGTAATTTTACTCTTGTATCTTCCTTTCTTTCTTATAAGCCATGCTATCTAGTGAGTGTAGAGAGCGACGATTGTGACAATTAATACTTGTGGGTGGTGGACCACAGGAGCTTCTCCTGAGTCACCACATAGAGAGGGTCTGCCGTATATCAGGGAGACATTTTCTTGAAATGCAAGCACTGAAAGCGCTTTATGCGTGGCAGGACATATGGCTTCACATCACACCGATAACATGTAACCTTGACCGTCTCTGGGAGGGAATCTGCCTCCAATGCCAGAATAAAGACGCTGATATTGATGTGAGTATCCTTCTGACATTTTTGCACTGCCAAACAGATTGTATGCCCCATCATTCCAGATATGCCTCCAGTTCGTCATCAGACTGAAAGATTTGTTCACCAAGAAGACTGAATCTCTGGACCATACGGTGAGGTGTACGAGTAATGGATACCGGGATGTCACCAAGCCTAAAGAACTGCAGATTGGCGGCAGAACAAGTTTTGATCGACAGGGAACTGGACCACATCTTACTGAGAGACTTCAGCTTGCCAAACTTGTCTTCGTTATTTTCCACCGATTAATGGTGGTTAATGTTTCCCCATCTGCCCTGGTACAGACCAGGTAATAGGGAAAGTGTTTCACCCCGAGCCGGCGAGCCAGGCCCTGCTCCCAAGGTGTGGCCAGGGAAGGGCAGGCCACAGGGTCATTAGAAGCAGCTTTCAGTGACCTGTTACCTTTCAAAGAGACGGCCATACAGGAACGGCAAGATTTTTGGGGCCTGATACGTTTCATACGCATAGCATCCGCCTTGTTACCACCTACTCCAATCAGAGGCTTTCCTCATTGGCGCCACCCAACCATAGCAAGGACTGTCTGACATAGTGGCCATTGACAGGAGTTCTTATCCATTGGAATAACCACTCCTAAGCATACATGGGGAGGCGACTGCACAATTTTCCGAAGTGTGGTCCCTGTGTTGTCAGGAGGCTCAGCCAGATGGCTACATAAGAGCATCCCACACAGACTGGCTACACATGCTGGTGAGCTAGTGGGGCGGAGGGGGACTACATCTGAGAACGAAGAGGGGAAGGAAGGGGAGGAGGAGGAATCCATGCTGTAGACGCTAGGGAGGGAGCTCACACTAAAGGCACAAAATTTAGCAGTGAAGGGCACACAGCAAATAAGGACGAAAAACCCCAAAAAGGAAGAATGAAAGAGAAAAGGCAAGGGGAACAAAACCGCTAGGAATACAGGTAGCCAGGTGGACAGGTGGACAGCCAGGTGAACAAATGTAAGGACACAGAGAGAGGAGAAGGAGGGGCAGCATAAAGGAGCAAGGATGTCGAGAGAGGGGCACAGGGAAGGAAATGAAGTCCAGGAAGGAAGAATGGGCTGCCCCTTGGGCGCCACCCATGAACTCACGAAAGAACCGTGAGCCTCGCGAGAGGGGGGGAGGGGGGTGGGGGAACGTCTGCCTTGACTTCCAGAAGACGTTCAGTACAGTTTCGCTCTGTCACCGAATGAATAAAGTACGCGCATACGGAATATCCGTCCATCTTTGTGTGTGGACTGAAGAGTTCCTAACAAACAGAACACAGCACCTCATTGTTCACGGAGAAAAATCCTTAGACTTAAAATGAACTTCGGGCATGTCTTAGGGGTGTTATTGGACCACTATTTTTCACAATTTATATAAACGACCAAATGTACTACGCTGGAGGTTCCAAGAGATTTTTTGCGGTCTCGTGAAAGTCGCAACGCTAGAAAACTGCAGCCAAATGTATGAAAAGTTACAGCGTATTGCGGGTAAATGGGTTAAAAACCTGGTACTGTTTGATTATAAAATTTCAGGACACTCAATGGATGGCATTAATACGTGGGAGTATACGTGCGAATGTAGCTGAAGTTGAACGACCACGAAAAACTAATCGCAGGTAAGGGAGTTTCCTGACACATTCATTGGGAGAATCTGAAGGAAGTCAACTCCATCCATGAAGGGGGTAGCTTACAAATCTTTCCTTTGACCAATACTTGAATATTGCTCGTCAGTCTGACATCTGTACAAGATATAATTGATAGAAGAAACATAAATTATCCAAAGAAAAGCAGAGCGTTTCGTCACTGATCCGTTTAGTAAGTGCGAAAGCGTAGCGAAGATGTTCAGCCAACTTCTATAGCATATACTACAGCGGAGGCGTCGCGTACCGCGGTGTGGTTTGCTATTAAAATGGCGAGAGCGTATGTTCCTCGGAAAAACAACCGCTATATGGCTTTGTCCTAGGTATGTCTCACGAAAAGACCACGAAGGTAAAATCAGCGAGAATCGAGCACATGCGGAGGCTTACCAACAAGCGTACTTGTCGCGGACCATATCTCACAGGTTGGGTTGCGAAGAGTAGATGTGGATGTGGATGTAGAGGCAAATCTCGGAATTCACTCTAAATAACTACTAAGTAAATCAGCTGTCTCAGATTAGCACATCCTTTGGTGGTAAGACTTTTCTGTGTTGTTGCTGGCTGACATGTCTCCTGCATGGAGACGCTACTTCGTGAAGAGATGGCCACGACTTCTAGTCATATCTTAGGCAAGAGTGTCGGTTTACAATGTAGAGAAAGAAATTATCGACTGTCAACATTTTTTTTTCGGATGCGCAGAAGTAAGAAATAATTTTTAAGTATAAATACTTACAAATGTCAGACGGTCCATAAGTAAAAATTATTAATATACCGTAATTTTTAAGTAATTCAAAACTTTACATATAAAATCACAGAAACTGACACGTTACATATTATTGTTGCTGGAATGTGTGATGTGTGGATATCGTAACGAAAGACGAAGAATTATAGGAAAGAAGTGTAGATGGGTATCAGCTTCGACTTCGCTGTCGTACGCTACGTTCCACTTTAAGAAGTTACTGTGTTACGCGAGTGTCTACGATGCTGTAAACGCATCATTTCCTGCGCCGACTCCAGCAGTTAATGTTGAACGCCCTTCCCTCTCTATTCCGCGCCGTTACCTCATAATTAATAGCAGCGCAACGCGTTTCACGGCCCACGCTTTATTCATCGCGCCCGACGTGTTACATGGGCGTCATCGCCCTCTACCTGCACGGCCGGGAGGGAAACTTGACTGTTTCCACTACAGCAGGTACGTTACTCGTCACCTGTGACGTTTACATGACTGACTGTGTACCGTTATCGTGGCCAAAGGTAACTGAAAGCTCGAAAATAACCGTTCAGCCATGTGTGGATAGCGCCTGTTTGATCTCTAAGCCAATGGCATACCAACAACTTTTTTAGTGCTGGTGGCAAGCAAATCGCTTTGCAGTAGTCAAGCACCACATTCGAACTGCTGCAGTGGACAGAAGAGGACCAGTCTCGCAATAGTGAGGCAGCGGATACGACAAACAAGGTAAGAGTTTGATCATAATGTCAGGAACCTATTTGAGTGTCATCTGTCTTTGTCATCAACATTATCACCATTCGACTGGGAGTTGGTGGATGTAGCCAAGGCAGCGCAACAACATGCAAGTTAATCCAAGGCAAAAGAAATGGTTCAAATGCCTCTGAGCACTATGGGACTTAACTTCTGAGGTCATCAGTCCCCTAGAACTTAGAACTACTTAAAACAAACTAACCTAAGTACATCACACACATCCATGCCCAAGGCAGGATTCAAATTGCGTCGTAGCGGTCGCGCGGTTCCAGACTGTAGCGCCTAGAACCGCTCGGCCACTCCGGCCGGATATCCAAGGCAACGT
Source organism: Schistocerca serialis cubense (assembly GCF_023864345.2). Lineage (NCBI taxonomy): Eukaryota > Metazoa > Arthropoda > Insecta > Orthoptera > Acrididae > Schistocerca > Schistocerca serialis. Next base: position 611,509,572 of record NC_064641.1, on the reverse strand, counting down.
CGAATCAGTATGCTAAGTTTAACTGACTGCATCACGGAAGAACTGTTGTGAAATCCGATAAGGCCCATAGAACGGTTGTTAATCTTTCCAACCAACAACTGAGTAAAGGCCTCAAATTTTCTCCAGCTCCACAACGTCTGCCAATATTGGATATAATTAATGGAATAGAGCAGTGCATTAGGAATCTTCAGCACGATTCAGCTGAGGACGTCAGGCTAGCCACCAGCCATATCCTGGCGAAAGCTTAGCCACCAATATCTAATATTAGCCAGGAGGAACGACGTTGCTTACGGTTATTACGTGAGAATTAAGACTTGGTTGTCTTGCCAGACGACAAAGGGAATGCCACCGTGGTTCTGAACTCTGCAGCCTACCACCTAAGGATGCTACATTTATTAGAAGACGCCATGTACCCCAAGATTAGTCGTGATCCCACATAGGCCATTGTCAGAAAGACAGAGATGTTATTAAAGGATTCTGGTTTACCAGATGAAGTTGTGAAGAAATTAACGCCTCGTGCCGCCAGACCTCCCAGGCTTTATGGATTACCGAAGATACACAAGGAAAGGTTTCTCTGAGGTCCATTATTAGTGCAATCAGTTCGCCCACCTACAGACTTGCTAAGCATGTGACAGGATTATTACCACCAAAATTGGGACATTGTGAACACCATGTTGTCAACTCGCAGAAATTTGTTGAGGCACTCAAGAGAATGAAGATAGGCCCAAACGATTTAATGGTTAGCCTGGACGTTGTGTCACTTTTTACGAGGGTACCAATACAAGATGCGCTGGATCTTTTGGCCCAACATTTTTCACCTTGAATCATTAAGTTGCTCCGTCACATCCTAACGACAACGTACTTTTTGTACTGCAATGAATATTATGAGATGACGGACGGCACAGCCATGGGATCACCACTGTCTCCAGCAGTCGCCAATTTCTTCACGCAGCACTTTGAGGAGCAGGCTCTGCAAACTGCGACATAACGGCCTTGTTGCTTTCTACGATACGTTGATGAAACCTTCCTGATATGGCCTCATCGTGAAGATGCACTACAGCAGTTCGTCGATCACATGAATGGTGTCCATCAAAACATTAAATTTAATGTCGAGATGGAGAAGCACGGCAAGCTACCATTCTTGCATGTTTTGGCTGAGCGGAAGGCAGGAGGCCCCATTGGTCATTCAGTGTACCGGAAACCAATACACACTGATCGGTACTTGAAAGCCAATAGTTTCCACCGCCGTGTACACAAGAAAGCGGTCCTGAACACGTTGGTTCATAGAGCCAAGATTATCTCTGACGACTACCACCTACAGTCTGAATTGCAGAACTTAAAAGGCGTTTTCGGGGAAAATGGATATGTGTCAAACATATCTTTGGATGTTGTACTTGATGGTTTTCGAGTCAGTTGGCGTCAACAACAGCCTGAAGATGACGCATTGAAGCGTTGAAACTGGTTGCAACAAAATAAAATCAAATCATAAGGACGGCTGTAGGTGTTTTATTTTGTCACAATTTACTTTGGTATCCTACATAGCAAAAGCAAAACGAAGTAAAAACTTTCTGATGTTATGAACGATGCACCATGATGAAGGTAGTGAAGCGGGAGAGAAGAATAAATCAACGCAAATACATGTCATACGTAATTCCACTAATGGTGGCACTGATACCATTGAGCAAATGGCTCGTTTGTACACCAGCAAGGGCGGATCAAAGAGATGGCTTCTGTATTTTATTCTCTCATCGTTATCAGTGCTATCAATGGAACTATTAAATTCATCCAACAACATCCAAGATGGAAGGAGATAAAAAACGTCAAACGGGAACTTTTTCTTCTGCGTGCTGGATTGGAACTAGGCAGTTCACAGGTAGCAGAAAGAAGTACTAACGTAAGAGGGTTGTCTGATCAAATTGTTCAGTCATTGGAAAGTATTTTCAAAAAGAAGATGAAAGAAGTGGCAACACACGCCGATCAACTCCCTGCTGGAACGGAAGACGCCGAGTTTGTGTAAAAGTAACTAAAACAAAGAAGCAGAAGTACAACAATCCATAAAAACAAAAAACAGCCTCGTAGACCGTGTAATAATCATGTATGTAACACACATTTAGAAAGAATTGCTGGAGTGCCTTGAAGTTGAGCACTCAGAGTATTGGATTATTAGGACAACACAACACTCAGTCCCTAAACGGAGAAAATCTCCGACCCAGCCGGGAATCGAACCCGGGCCCTTAGGATTGGCATTCTGTTGCGCTGACCACTCAGCTACCGGGGCGGAATGTTTTTGTAATATATGAACACATATGTATTTTTCATTGTAATACGCCAACTTTTTATCAACTCAGCCTAACATTTGTAAATATTAAGAAGATATACAAGTTACTGTCTTAATCAAAACACGAAAAACTTTTTTGAATGTTGTAACTTGCTATTGGTAGACTATTTTAATACCTGCGCCCCCTTCCGGAATGCATGTTACAAAAAACAGCTTAGGTGTCCTAGGGCTTTTGATGACCGAGACCAACCTCTATGGATAATTTCCGGACAGTCTATCGATGGTCTGTGGAAACGTGGCCACTCACGATATCCTGAAGAATGGACGGAGGACCTAAGCGGTGCAAATCCGCAGTCTGGTTCCAACCAGCAAGAGACAGAGGGGGGGGGGGGAGGGGGGTGGATATGAGTGGCGCGAATTGTACCCTCCGCAACGCACCGCTTGGTGGCTAGCGGAGTATAGGTGGTGGTGGTGGTGGTGGTTAGTGTTTAACATCCCGTCGACATCGAGGTCATTAGAGACGGAGCGCAAGCTCGGGTTCGGGAAGGATTGGGATGGAAATCGGCCGTGCCCTTTCAAAGGAACCATCCCGGCATTTGCCTGAAACGAGTTAGGGAAATCACGGAAAACCTAAATCAGGATGGCGGAGTATATATGTAGATGTAGATGTATGTAGACGCCTTGATGTATCGTACAACCGTCCTAAACGGACATGCCTACTCGCTGCATGTTTCATGTAATCCTCGACAACACTCTGATCCTCTTTTCCACTTGTAATCTCGATTTTAATCAACGACCGTTGATCACCTTAGGAAAACAAGCCTTAGAGCTGTGAAATCGAGACTCTTCAGCGCCACACAGCAAACCGTCCGAAATGTATGCCCCTCACATGCACACTGCACATCGACAACAGCGCCACCTAACCGCTCCCACATCCTATTTCCGAATGCCCGACCTCCATTGTAAGGACTACCTTGCTACTACTCTACTTACAGCCCTCGTGAGCATGGTACGTAGATAAATGGTGTGTAGAAGGCAGGGTTTGATCGCAATGAAACAGTCGTCTATCTCGCTGGCGCCACTGGACAATAAAAAAAAAAAATCAGGAGACAGGTGCTCAGAATTTGAAGTTAGCTTTTTCCAGATACTGGTGCAAGGTTATCACAGCGCTACTTTCTCGATGGTCTTTTTCACAGTCATAGAATGAAGTTCATAACCTTTTCTGCAATGGAGGTAAAAATGGAGGAAGATAATCTACCAGAGGTCTGGCTTGTAGAGCTGGGAACTATGTCAGAGCAGACCAAAAGTACTTGAGCCCCTCGGCGCGCCACCGATAGGACTGGCGTCGGGGGCTGATAAGACCGGGACGTGAGACAACTGGTGGAGCGCTAGCGGAGTATCCTGACATGCCTCCACTTTTATATGAAAAGCTTTATCCTTCATTCCGGGCGTCAGACGTGCCCCAGCAAAATAAGGGGGCGCCTTACAGCAGGCGGGACTGCGCAGCGCCGCTGATGGACAGCCCGATACGAATGGCCGTTTCCTTCTCTCTCCCCTCCCCCCTTACTGCTCTTTTTCTGTCTGCCTTCCGATCACCATCGAACCTTCTGGCGGGTGTGCAATAGGGAATCGCCGGTCAGCCTAGACAAACACACACACACACACACACACACACACACAAACACACACAGACCTGTGCAATGGAGTTCCGAAATAACACGTAGCGACGACGTGCCGCTTTCCTGTATACTTGAGTCAAGACAGCATCTTCAGCGCTTATTGTCTTAGGGTCTTTTCACGTGGAAGTCCGTGCGTCCAGATGTAGCGATTGCTTTACATTGAGACTCCTACGTCTTTTACACGAGAAGTGCAGAGCTCTGTTTTCGATTTACTATAGCCACTGGGTACCTTGTCAAGCGAATGGCTGCTACTCGCTTTACACACTACCATCCATTTGCCTCTATTCGTGTGGCTCACAGCTTTGCCCTTCGCACGGTATTTCTGTGCACGTTTCCAACTCAGCCGTTCTATTGTTTCTGTTTACTATCCGTAGTTTAATATTAGTGTTAGTGTAGTACATGCTTTCTGTTCGCTTTGGAATGGACAACGTCTCGGTCGTATAAGAGACACCAGTGATTGTTCAAATTCTTCATTTGCAAAAATGTATATATTCCGGATCCTTAACGGACAGGGGTTGAAGTGAACTACTGATTCCAGGTGATGGTATGAAGCTGGTCGATGACTGCCGAGACCGACAATTTCTTATTGAAACTGAGTGTGGCTACACCGGATAATAAACTGATTTCAAACGAGTTTCCCGTGCATGTCTGGTAATTAAGAAAACAGTGGCTGCATTCGACGTAGAGAGCTTCATTGCAGGATGCGAAGTTGGCCAGTAGTGTGGGACTGGCTCAGCACCTGTCGAAACAAATTGAAAAAGGCTGAAGCTTGGAATCAAATATCTAGACTATATGACGAGGCTTTTGACACCTTGCCGCTACAGAAGACAATGGTAGATCAGCGCCTGTGACTTCCTCTCAATAATCTATCGCAATGGTTTACCGTATTAACGGGTATAACTGATACCTTTAAAATTTTACATGCCTGGAGCAGCAACCACACGATGAAACCTTCGTGAAGAAACAAGAAACAGTCATTCAGTTGCAAATGGAAGGTTGGTTTTAACCCGTTGACCATGGTTCCAACGTTTATAGAAATGTCTTCTTCAGAACAAAAATAATGACAACTGGGTTACATGTGGAGGCGGATGCTATATTTAAAAATACCTCTGCTACAACATCTAACCCAGTCGTTGCTATTTTTCTTCTGAAGAAGCTTGAATAAAAGTTGTAACCACGGCCAAGCAGTTAAAGTAAGCTTTCCATTTGAAACTGATTCCCAGTTTATTATTTCTTCACGAAGAAAGACACTGAGCTGACAGGAGTCATGGGATACATCGTAATATCGCGTCGGACCTCCTTTTGCTCGGTGTAGTGAGGCATGGACTTAACAAGTCGTTAGCAGCCCTTGCAGAAATATTGAGCCATGGTCCACTATAGCCGTCCATAATTGCGAAAGTGTTGGTGGTGCAGGACTTTTGTACGAACTAACCTCTTGATTATGTCCCATAAATTTTTGAGGGGATTAATGTCGGGCGATCTGGGTGGCGAAATCCCTCATTCGAATAGTCAGAATGTTCTTCAAACTGGTGGCATAGTGTATTATCATCCATAAAAATTCCATCGTGGTTTGGGAACATGAAGTCTATGAATAACTGAAAATGGCCTCTAAGTAGCCGAATATAACCATTCCCATTCAATGATCGGTTCTGTTGAACCAGAGGACCCAGTCCATTCCATCTTAAAACTGCCCACACCATTATGGAGCCTGCACTACGTTGGACAGTCCCTTGGTGACAACTTGGGTCCGCGACTTCGTGGGTTCTGCGCCACAGTCGAACCCAACCATCAGCCCTTATCAACTGAAATCGTAACTCATCTGATCAGACCACGGCTTTTCTGTCATTTCGCATCCAACCGGTATGATCGTGAGCCCATAATAGGCGCTCTAGGCGATCTCAAGCTGCTAGCAAAGGCTCTCGCACTGGTTGTCTGCTGCCTTAGCGCATTAACGCCAAATTTCGGCACACTCTCCTAACAGATACGTTCTTCATGCGTCCTACATTGATTTATGAGGTTATTTCACGCAGTGTTGCTTGTCTATTAGCACTGACAACACTACGCACACGCCACTGCTCTCCGTCGTTCTCAGTGGTGGGAGGTGATGCCCGAAATTTAATATTCTCGGCACACTCTTGACACTGGGGATCTCGGAATACTGAACTCCCTAATTCCGAAATGGAAATCTCATGCGTCTAGCTCCAGCTTCCCTTTCACTTTACGCGTTCAGAGTCCCCCAATTCCCACTGTGCGTCCATAATCACGCCGGACACTATTTAAAATGAATCAGCCTGAGTGCAAATGACAGCTACCCTTTTATACCTTATGTATGCAATACTACCGCCATCTATATGGGTGTACATCGCTATCTCGTGACAATTGTCACCTCACTGTAACTGATACATTATACTGCATTTCGTTCCGTGCTAAGTAACAACAGGTTACAAATTTTCTACTTAATCTGTTAAATTTTTCAGGTGTAAATTAGAGATTAGTGCCTTTCACTTTCTACAGTAGGAGGGTGTTGTGCTTTGGAACACTTTCCAGGCTTACGTCTCTGGCCAACTAAATAATAGAAGTTTAGTATATTTTCTTACTGATTATTTGAAAGACGGCATTCACTTTTTACGTGGTGTTGTCTTTTTTTGAAGGTACAAAAGTTACTTCAGTAAAAGAGTTTTACAGATGTGAAAAACAGTTCCACGGTAGAACATGGCCATGTACGGAGGAACAAGTATTCTATTGAAATTTAATAGTTTCGAAATCGAGAAAATCTTGTAACTACTATACTTAACAGCATGTTATACATTACTACTCCAATGCACACCAATAATCAGTAACTAAAATCAATTTAAGTAGAATTATTATGAAAAGCTAGTTCCAAGAAATATTCATTTTTAAATATAAGCAAAATAACACAAATTTTCATTTACCAGACTGGTAACGTTGTTAATACATTAAGGAAGCTCAGTTCGTTTGCAGATAACGTATGTTCGATGGTAGAAGACCTTCTTCGATTTCAAGGTACATGATGGTGCACGACCGACAAAGTACTGCGTAACCCTCCATGCAAGTATACAGAATGTTACCATAAAATTCTTTAACTGAAGAATTGTAATACCTTTGAAATACCTCTTCTATATTATACAGTACTTAAATGCGTAGAACTCTACAAATATTTGGAAACGCTACCTGGAACATCTTCAGGTCTCACAACAACAGAAACAACAGAAAATGCCGGAAACTGCTTGTAGCGGCCTTTGGTGCGCTTTCATTCATGTTATTCTAAAATCGGTCTCTAACGTTTGCAGGGAAAAAGGAATACAAACGTCTCAAAAATGAGGTCGACAGGAAGTGCAGAATGGCTACGCAGGGATGGCTAGAGGACAAATGTAAGGATTTAGAGGCTTATCTCACTAGGGGTGAGATAGATACTGCCTACAGGAAAATTAAATAGATCTTTGGAGAAAACAGAGCCACTTGTATGAATATCAAGAGCTCAGATGGAAACTCAGTTCTAAGGAAAGAAGGGAAAGCAGAAAGGTGGAAGGAGTATATAGAGGGTCTATACAAGGGCGATGTACTCGAGGACAATATTATGGAAATGGAAGAGGATGTAGATGAAGATGAAATGGGAGATACGATACTGCGTGAAGAGTTTGACAGAGCACTGAAAGACCTGAGTCGAAACAAGGCCCCGGGAGTAGACAACATTCCATTGGAACTACTGACGGCCTTGGGAGAGCCAGTCCTGACAAAACTCTACCATCTGGTGAGCAAGATGTATGAGACAGGTGAAATCCCCTCAGACTTCAAGAAGAACATAATAATTCCAATCCCAAAGAAAGCAGGTGTTGACAGGTGTGAAAATTATCGAACTATCAGTTTAATAAGTCACAGCGGCAAAATACTAACGCGAATTCTTTACAGACGAATGGAAAAACTGGTAGAAAGCGACCTCGGGGAAGATCATTTTGGATTCCGCAGAAATGTTGGAACACGTGAGGCAATACTGACCCTACGACTTATCTTAGAAAATAGATCAAGGAAACGCAAACCTACATTTCTAGTATTTGTAGACTTAGAGAAAGCTTTTGGCAATGTTGACTGGAATACTCTCTTTCAAATTCTAAAGGTGGCAGGGGTAAAATACGGGGAGCGAAAGGCTATTTACAATTTGTACAGAAACTAGATGGCAGTTATAAGACTCGAGAGGCATGAAAAGGAAGCAGCGGTTGGAAATGGAGTGAGACAGGGTTGTAGCCTGTACCCGATGTTATTCAATCTGTATATTGAGCAAGCAGTAAAGGAAACAAAAGAAAAAAACTGTGTATGTATTAAAGTCCATGTAGAAGAAATAAAAACGTTGAGGTTCGCCGATGACATTGTAATTCTGTCAGAGACAGCAAAGGACTTGGAAGAGAAGTTGAACGGAATCGACAGTGTCTTGAAAGGAGGGTATAAGATGAACATCAACAAAAGCAAAACAAGGATAATGGAATGTAGTCGAATTAAGTCGGGTGAGGCTGAGGGAATTAGGTTAGGAAATGAGACACTCGAAGTAGTAAAGGAGTTTTGCTATTTGGGGAGCAAAATAACTGATGTTGGTCGAAGTAGAGAGGATATAAAATGTAGACTGGCAATGGCAAGGAAAGCGTTTCTGAAGAAGAGAAATTTGTTAACATCAAGTATAGATTTAAGTGTCAGGAAATCGTTTCTGAAAGTATTTGTATGGAGTGTAGCCATGTATGGAAGTGAAACATGGACGATAACTAGTTTGGACAAGAAGAGAATAGAAGCTTTCGAAATGTGGTGCTACAGAAGAGTGCTGAAGATTAGATGGGTAGATCACATATCTAATGAGGAGGTATTGAATAGAATTGGGGAGGAGTTTGTGGCACAACTTGACAAGAAAAAGGGACCGGTTGGTAGGACATGTTCTGAGGCGTCAAGGGATCACAAATTTAGCGTTGGAGGGCAGCGTGGAGGGGAAAAATCGTAGAGGGAGACCAAAAGATGAATACACTAAGCAGTTTCAAAAGGATGTAGGTTGCAGAAAGTACTGGGAGATGAAGAAGCTTGCACAGGATAGAATAGCATGGAGAGCTGCATCAAACCAGTCTCAGGACCGAAGAGAACAACAACAACTTGAAACATCGACCAGGAGACATTATGCGTGACTATGTGGAGTTGCTGCAATGGCTCGTCAATGTAGACGCTGACTCGCTGGAAAAGCACAGGCGCCAAGGGTTGACCCTTTAGCCTTTCACGTCATCGTAGACGAATCACAGAGCACGGTGACATCCATTGCCCCCTGCCGAACAAACGGGCATGGGCTTCTCGCCACGCGGATTGGCCGCGCAGTTTGAGGCGCCTGTCACGGATTGCGCCCCCCTTCCCACCGGAGGTTCGAGCCCTCCCTCGGGCATGGGCTTATGTGCTGTCCTTAGCATAAGTTAGGTTAAGTAATGTGTAAGTCTAGGGACTGATTACCTCAGTAGTTTGGTGCCTTAGGAATTCACAAACGTTTGAACGGTCTTTTCATTCGCGACCCGGGAAAAGCGCGGCGGTAAATAGCGGCCCTGCGCGTGCGCAGGCAGTGTTAGTGCCCAGTTTAAATATGCGGACTTTGATTCTCCGACTGCGCTGACTCGGATTCGTTCGTCTGCTGCCGATGATGCCACAGTACCGCCAGTGCGAAGTTAAAACCTCTTCTCTCTATTGATCAGGTCGCTGCTTGTACGGATTTCGACTGCTTCTTTAATGGAGTCCCAGTATTTGGAAACGAACGAAAGCATCTTTGTCTATCCGTATTTCATGGTGTGTCCCGTGTCAAGACAGTGTTCAGCCACAGTCGACTTTTCTGGCTGATCCAATTTGTTGTGACGTCGATGTTCAGCACACCTGTTCATAACAGTGCGACACGCCAATGTATGATTTGCCACATTGGCACGGGATTTTATAATCTCTGTTCTTCTTAGACCTAGGTTGTCTTTAAGAGAACCCAGCATAGTTTGCACTCGCCCTAGAGACCGGAAGACACATTTTGTTTAATGTTTTTGGAACAGCCTGCCAGTCTTGAAGGACACGCCACTAACATTGAAGTAGAAAAACCATTGTCGTGGAGTTTTCTGTATGTTTTGGCTGTTCTTGAGCTTTAGTGCATGCAGATGTAAATGCATTACGGGTCTGTTTATCAGAGTACCCGTTTTGTACAAACACAGAGCGCAAATAGCTAAGCTTTGCTGATAAGCTCCCTGCATCTGAGCTGATTCTAGCCCTATGAACGAGAGTCCACAACACTCCACTGCGTTTATGTGGGTGATGGCAGCTCGTAGCTCTTCGATATAGGTCAGTGTGAGTCGGCTTGTGAAACACACTGTGACCCAAAGAACCATCTTCTTTTCTGCGGACCAAGACATCAGGAAAGGGGAGGTCTCAATTTTTTTCCATTTCATGGAGAAGCAAATGCTAGGCTGGAGGGAGCTAAGGTGCAGGAAGCGTTGCTGCTCCCTGTGGCCAAACTAAAAACGTGTTTTACACATATTTCCAGAAACATTTAGGTTTCAACACCACTGACTGACGTGATCTTTCCTCGAAGTCTTCCATAAATATATTATCTACTACGGGAGACAAAGGGCTAACCATAGCAACACTGTCAGTCCATTCAACATGTTGTTCGTGAAATGGGAAGAAAGCACATGTTTGAATAGATGTAAGATGTCCTCCTCCAATTTAGTTCCTATAAGTTGTAATGAATCCACCAAAGGTACTCGTGTGAACAAAGTGACCACATAGAAACTGACTAATATGTCAACTGGTAAGAGACGCTAAGTCTTCAGTCGTTCCCAGTTTCGAAGGTAGGAGACGCGATACTGGTTGAAGTAGAGCTGTGAGGAGCGGGCGTGAGTTGTTCTTCGGTAGCTCAGATGGTAGAGCACTTGCCCGCAAAAGGCAAAGGTCCCGTGTTCGAGTCTCGGTCGGGCACACAGTTTTAATCTACCAGGAAGTTCCATCTTCAGTCGTTGTATAAAATTTCTGAGTTTCGAATTTGATGTTCACATTTTCCTACCAGTGGGCTTAGAAGCCAGATGTTTTGGCAAGTAACATATTGGGGCTCCTATATTGCTCACGATGGGGCGAAGAGGAACCTATTCCTTATGGACCTTAGGCAGGCCATTAAGCCGTGGTGGAACTGGCGGTTGTATTCTCAAGCTTATTTAAGACGTTCAGGAAACTGGCTGGATATGAGGAGAGCAGATGTCTTTCGTTGTACTGCATCGGTTTGATCCTTCTGGAGACGGCGGTTAGCTGAGTCCTGCGGTTAATCCGTCATCTTGCTGAAATAACATGTTGCAGGCAAAAGGACAGTAGCGTTTTGCCTGTCAGCGGGTAAAATCACTATTTCTTAAGGAACGGAGAGCTTTAGTTTCTTCAGTGTTGATATTCTGCTTTGGTGAGGGCTTCCTGGTTATAGCCCTGCAAGCCTCTCGCCTTATTTCTTCAGCAGTCTCACTAGAAAGGTTCAAGACACCTGGCTCAACGGTACTTATAAAATCCTATCCGTTCTATTTGCAGTATGTGATCGAACTCCAGAAAGAGTTTGAAATGTCGAAGATAATTCAGAAACTTATCGGGTACTATTCTAAATGCAGATTCAATAAGACATCTTGCTCTAGACCAGAGATGGGGAACCTTCGTACATCTACATGCCATTTTTTTTTCAAACAAATTCATACAATCGTGGTGTGCCACCAAACTGAGCCTAGAACTAAATTTTCATAATCTTTTTTTATTGCTTATTTTGTATATGTTCATACATATGGTAGTGCATGAATGCATGTACATTTTATGTTCTGGTAGTGCATAGTAATTGTGCTCTGCAGATTAATGAAAACAAAACTAAATACTTCCAAACTATACTTTTTATTTGCAACCTGAGATAGACCTTTTATACGGCAATCATAAAATAATGCTTTTAGTTTATTTAAATGAAAGAATAATTTAATGCGATTTCTGCTGCAGCAAATTCGATGCCAAATATTTTGTATTAGGTTAACACTTCGTAACCTTTCGGAGACTTCGCGCTGAACTCATGTCAGCTGACAAACAGCTCCTTAGCGAGTTCTGAATGTTTCAGAAAATAATGACTCGTAGATGTAAGTAAATGAACGCCAGGTTTTTTAGACAGCTATACAAGGTGATCCACGAAGATACGCAAGTATTTTATATGTTATTCTACAAGTAAAACTAAAGAAAGAAGTTCATATAAACATAGGTCTGCCAATGTTTAGTTACGGAATTACTGCTAACAAAAGATTTTGCCTGAAATTTAGCAACTTCGCTAATATTAAGCCATCGCAAAACCGTTGGAGATTAAAGTAAAGCAAGATTTCCATTTATTTTGTTGTCATAGTTCTGGTGAATCTAATAAAACATATCCCAGACGTGTATCTGCAGTAATTTTACAGAACATCCTGAGAAGCAAAGACACAATTTCATAAAATTTTTAATTTATAACAACTTGGCCCAAATAGTTTTTTTTTTCTAAATTCCAGACAATTGGGCAAAGTTTTCAAGAGAAGTTGTAGAGAATTTAATTTTGGAAAAATGATGGTAATAACACCGAAACTATTTGAATATGTCAGATAATCTCCTTTTATTAATACCATAGCACTCATGAATTCATGTTAAACTGAACAAAACAAAGCTCAGTGTTAAGGGCGTTGTACAGCGTACATACAATTTCACAATACATTCACAATAAATGTTCAAAAATGTCTCCACCGAGCTCAATGGATTTAGCTGCACGTGTATGAACAGATTTTGTTGCTCGTTCACTTCCACAGGGTTGATCTTAATTTGGTATGTTGCATTCATAATTTGAGCAAATAATATTGATACACGTCTGGGGTATGTTTTATTAGAGTGACCAGATCTCTATCAACAAAAAAAAATGGATCCAGAATGAGATTTTCACTCTGCAGCGGAGTGTGCGCTGATATGAAACTTCCTGGCAGATTAAAACTGTGTGCCCGACCGAGACTCGAACTCGGGACCTTTGCCTTTCGCGGGCAAGTGCTCTACCATCTGAGCTACCGAAGCACGACTCACGCCCGGTACTCACAGCTTAACTTCTGCCAGTACCTCGTCTCCTACCTTCCAAACTTTACAGAAACTCTCCTGCGAACCTTGCAGAACTAGCACTCCTGAAAGAAAGGATATAGCGGAGACATGACTTAGCCAGATTAAAACTGTTTCGAGTCTCGGTCGGGCACACAGTTTTAATCTGCCAGGAAGTTTCAAAACAAATGGAAATTGTGCCTTACTTTAACCTCGTACTAAACATTTGCGGGCCTATATTTATATGAACTTTTTTCTTTAGTTTTAGTTGTAGAATAACATATCGAAATATTTGAATATCTTCGTAAATCACCCTGTATGTGTCTGGAACTGAATTCCACGCTTCCATAATTTTAATGTCAGCATTTTTGCTCATACTGTTGATAGCCTCGCTAATTCAAAAAATTGGGTGTGAATTCCCAAGGGACCAAACTGCTCAGGTCATCAGTCCCTAGACTTACACACTACATAAACTAAGTTATGTTAATAACAACACACACACCCATGCCCGAGGGAGGACTCAAACCTCCAGCGGGAGGGGCCACATTCATTTACTTCCAATTCTTTTCTTGTTTCGATAAAGTTCTGCGTCCATATTGGAAATCAATCAGCTGCGTTCCAGTTTCTTCAATTTCCAACGAATCAAATTGAGACAAGTTCAGTTTATCCAGCGAAATGATAACTGGATCACAAATTGTAGTACTTTCGACAACTCTCTAAACTGAAAAAGTTTGATAAAAATTCGTAGATTGAAGAACGCGTGAACGAAGAAAATTCTCCAGCGACTATTTCTTGGTCTGGCTTTTCATGTGAATTCAAAACGCTGGCAAATTTTTCAAATTTGGGAAATATTGATAGTTTTTTTACAGCTTAACCTCAAAAGCGCGTATAAGATCTATTGTAAAAATAACTGTTTTGTTTGCACCTTGAGGCCTTACGGTCAAATCATTGATATGCTGGCACATGTCCATAAAAAAACATCAATTTTATCAGCCATGTAACATGCGTTAACTATGAATATTGCACAGCTTGTCCCTCATTTTCTAAAAACACCCTGAGTTATTGCGAATAATTCACATATCTTTGATGAATCTCTCAACCAGCGAACATTTTTAACATCAGTAAGCCACTGCACACTGAATTGGCTTTACCTAACAACACTTCGAACTATTTTTTTATTAAAAGTGTTACGGCGTAAAGACAGCGCCGGCACGCCAGTCCGGAACGACAGAGAAGAGAAGGCTGTGAGAAGACGTCAGCCAATCGCACGCTGACCGACGTCCCGCCAGGACGACATCGCGAGAGCAGCGGCCCCTAGATGTAGACGTCATAATCGCCACCCCTGACTGGTGGCAGTCCACTTACATAGCAGCTGCAACGTTAGTCACTTCGTTAGCCGACGCATCATAGCCTCTTCATTAGCAGTCTCTACGTAGTACAGTTAGAGATCAACAGTAACTACAGTTCAGTTGGTTTTGTACGTCGCCCTTTTGCTTGCGACACATCTGTGTAATCAAAGTTAAGTATTTGTGTTTGTCCAGTTCTAATAAAACTCATTAATACGAGTAGTTCGAGTGTTTGTCCAGTGAACCGAGTATGCAGGATTCCTAGTCACAACAAAAAGCTTGCAACGATATTAGGTTCACTATTTTTGTGACTTCAGCCATTATGTAACCAAGGGAAGCGAAATTACCACATACTCACAACGATTATTGATGTATGGTGCAGTGGAATTCAAGAATAGAATGTCCAATGTGTGCACAGAATAAGCTAATGAAAACTTTTTTTTGCCCGCTTTATTGGAAGTACCATCAGTCGTTATCGAAAAAAATGGCTTAACTCTATTTCTTTTGCAGTTAGCGAATTTGTAGCAGCCGTACAAAATACCTTTGCCCTTAGCAGTTGCTGGCAACGATATTATAGCAATAAATTCTTCTTTGATGTCATTTACAACACAACATCGAGCAAACACAGCTAAACTGGCAGATTTAGTTACATCTGTACTTCCGTCAAGACGCAGCGAAATACAGTGTAAGAAGAGGACTTGACGTCATTTTTTTGTTGTTCTTATACATTTTCCATCAGTTTTAGGAGTCTGTCTTTTTTTATGTTTCTAGGTGAAGGAGTGTCTTTGATGCGCTTGGTTATCGTACCTTTATTTTCAAAATCTTCAAAAAGTGATGGGGCACATGATAACAAGTCTTCATTCAAAAATTCCCCGTCGCAAAATGGTTTACCATTTCGGGCAATGACATTTGCAGCCGAGAAATTTGCGGAATTTGCTTGACTATCCTTGCTGACATTTTTAGTCATATTTACCGAGTATCCCTGTCTTTAATAGCACGTGCAATGAATTCCTCTTGCTCTGGTTCTCTTCTTTAACAAAAAGCTTTATGATTTTTCATAGTGTCATTTTAAATACGATGTTCTACATCCATTGTTCCGGAACATTAAGGACACGCCACTTTATTTCCTTCAGTAATCACTAATCAAGCTATATTTGCCAGTCGAGTCAGTTTCAAATTCTTTGTTACAGTTATCTTGCGCTTTTGGTTGCTTTGGAATTCTGACCTTGTTGATTAATATTCACAAGTTTTAAAGTAGTACTAACTATGTGTAACTGCAGCGCAAATGTCAACGCACAAGAAACAAAAAGAAACAGGTGTACGCCGTTCCGCCGCGACGATTTGACAGTATGGTTCTTGATGGTAAAGGTCGGAAGTCGTCCTTGTTGCAACAGCTGCGCCAAACTATGTGATCTAACAGTGGATAACATTGTATTATTACTAATGCATTTGAGTACACCGCAACTTTCAGCGAGTGTGGCATGAGCGAAGTTCTGTCATCCACAACTTATATGACGCCTCGGTACCTATAGCCCGTTCACTATAAACTTTGGTACTATGACTTCATATTAATTATGCCGAATAGGTAGGCCTATCTAAATTCCTCAGCTAAATCCTTGCCAAATTTATTTGGTCGCGTGCCTTTGGTTCGTCATCCCTGATCAAGAGAGAAGGTAGTTACACTCTTTTCCAAAGATAAAGCTCTTCCAACAAACGGACACATCAAACTAGTGGACTAATGTAACGCCGATATCAATGGGTATGAGCTAGATACATTAAATATACCTTTCAGAATCTTTCTCCCGAAAATACAGTTCATGAAAAGAAAAGTCAGAACTTTCATCAGAATGACAAGATTTGAAGCAACCAATGGAAAAATTTTGTTACTGAGTATGCCAATAAGATGCCAACTGCAACCAACGCCATCGAAGGTGATAGACGTCAGTGGAAGCTGAGACTGAGCAACTGAAATAATGCTCCGTAGTAGACACATTTTATGCGTTTTGTCCATGGTGGGGTTAGTGAGCGTGAGCGGGGAGGAGGGTACCAGGGATCCTCACACATCTGATCTAACACAGATGAATATAGTATAACGTTTTTTCTGGAAATTGCCGCATTTACTCAGCTGCCAAGTAATAATGTACAAGCACGTAATAAGTAGATAATTATCGATAGCTTGGCAAACGGCTGTAATCATATAAGACCAATAATTAAAATTCGCCATGAAAGTCCAATGCTAGCTACACATGAATAATATGAAATTACAAGTAACTCGAAAGACGGACGTTTTTTGGGTAGAGCTACTGTTATTTGTTAAATAATATTCGCTTTATGTGTATATTGTCACTGTACATTGAAATAGTGTCGGTAGCTTCTTGTGTGATTAATAAATTTATGAAACTGTAAATGATTGTTATAAGTGGAACGGATACAGTTGTGGTGTGCAAAAGGTTATGATGTAATCAGACTTTCGAAGTTAATGACTATGTCTACAAGATGGCCTTCTTGTCCCGTTTCACAAAGTGATGTGTATCCCAGCGAATCTCTGACATCACGCATTTAATAGCAAAACATACCTTACTATCATTTTAAAGTGTTAGTGTATTTTGCAAAGTTATTGAAATGTTTACTCGAGAACGAAAGGCAATTTGTACATTTTTTTTTATTTCTTCGAACTGACGCCCATGTACGATTCAGTTTCCATCCGCAACAGAAAAATCATTTTCTTATTGTGGCAGGTTCACCGCAGAACTATATTTCATGATATTGTTGATCTGTTACTTTGATGTATTTTTGTTGTAATAGCAGAGAGTTACGGTAATATTTCCTTGTAATTAGCACAATTACTTTTTAGATTATGGTTGTAGGGTATATATTACGATTACACAAAACGCTACCACAAATCTCAAATTCGGTGGATTAACTAATTATCCAGCTGTGATCAACTTTCTGCTTCATATGGAAACACACGTTTGTTGTGCAAATAACATTTTATTCAAAATGGTTCAAATGGCTCTGAGCACTATGGGACTTAACTTCTGAGATCATCAGTCCCCTAGAACTTAGAACTACTTAAATCTAACTAACCTAAGGACATCACAAACATCCATGCCCGAGGCAGGATTCGAACCTGCGACCGTAGCGGTCGCGCGGTTTCAGACTGCAGCGCTTAGAACCACTCGGCCACTCCGGCCGGCACATTTCATTCCTCACGTAGAGAGTGCTTGCATTTTTTTAATGCAATGCAGAGTGCCTTCTGTGTACCATAATGAGTTGTGAACTTTCGTGTGCCCCTTTTCAATAACCACATAGTGTGTTATGAAACTAATGTAATCAGAAGCGCATCAATGAGTTTTATAAAGTACGTTTGAATCTCATCTACGGTCTCCACCGAATTGTTCTGTTTATCCGAAAGGTATCAGTTTTAAGACATAGGATGTTATATTTCATCCTGTCGTTTCTTTTACTTTACAAACAATGTTGCATATCCTGTTTCTGTACAGTTTCTCTCAGTTGTCATTTCGGTGATTGAAAGAGGTTGATGTTGCCACAGGTTACACGAATATTTGTTTGCAGGTGCAACATCTCCTGCTCCAGTGCTCTTCCTCTCCTCGCTGTATACGCATTGCGATCGTTTCCCTATCCACCAGACTGTTCCACGTAATGATGTGCGATGTGGAACAGCGGTCAACACCAATCTAGCAACAGAGAACTGTTGTTCACAGGGTCGTATAATCAACTGATTAAGGACCCCGTATACCACTTTCAACGAGTGCTGTGCCTTTAATAACCTCTATATTAGCGATATATTAACCTCTTCTCTTCCACCTCTGTTCTTTCTGTTGTTGTGTATTTTTGCGAAATCGTAACGCATAATCTTCATTAACGTTTCCTTCTTTTCACCGTCACATTTAAGTAGAATATGATGCCATAAGCAAAGTAAAGAGTAATGAAAAGGAGAATGTTGTTGTCGTTGTGGTCTTCAGTCCTGAGACTGGTTTGATGCAGCTCTCCATGCTACTCTATCCTGTGGAAGCTTCTTCATCTCCCAGTACCTACTGCAACCTACATCCTTCTGAATCTGCTTAGTGTATTCATCTCTTGCTCTCCCTCTACGATTTTTACCCTTCACGCTACCCTCCAATACTAAATTGGTCATCCCTTGATGCCTCAGAATATGTCCTACCAACCGATCCCTTCTTCTAGTCAAGTTGTGCCACAAATTTCTCTTCTCCCCAATTCTGTTCAATACCTCCTCATTAGGTATGTGATCTACCCATCTAATCTTCAGCATTCTTTTGCAGCACCACATTTCGAAAGCTTCTATTCTCTTCTTGTCTAAACTATTTATCGTCCACGTTTCACTTCCATACATGGCTATACTCAAATAATTTCAGAAACGACTTCCTGACACTTAAAACTATACTCGATATTAACAAATTTCTCTTCTTCAGAAAATTTTCCTTGCCATTGCCAGTCTACATTTTATATCCTCTCTACTTCGACCATCATGAGTTATTTTGCCCCCAAATAGCAAAACTCATTTACTACTTTAAGCGTCTCATTTCCTAATCTAATTCCCGCAGCACCACCGATTTAATTCGACTACTTTCCATTACCCTCGTTTTGCTTTTGTTGGTGTTCATCTTATACCCACCTTTCAAGACACTGTCCATTCCGTTCAGCTGCTCTTCCAGGTCCTTTGCTGTCTCTGACAGAATTACAATGTCATCGGCGAACCTCAAAGTTTTTATTTCTTCTCCATGGATTTTAATACCTACTCCGAATTTTTCTTTTGTTTCCTTTACTGCTTGCTCAATGCACAGTCTGAATAACATCAGGGATAGGCTACAACTCTGTCTCACTCCCTTCCCAACCACTGCTTCCCTTTCATGTCCCTCGACCCTTGTAACTACCATCTGGTTTCTGTACAAATTGTAAATAGCCTTTCGCTCCCTGTATTTTACCCCTGCCACCTTTAGAATTTGAAAGAGAGTATTCCAATCAACATTATCAAAAGCTTTCTTTAAGTCTACATTTGCTAGAAACGTAGATTCACCTTTCCTTAATCTGTCTGCTAAAGCAAGTCGTAGGGTCAGTATTGCCTGACGAGTTCCAACATTTCTACGGAGTCCAAACTGATCTTCCCCGAGGTCCGCTTCTACCAGTTTTTTCATTCGTCTGTAAAGAATTCGTGTTAGTATTTTGCAGCCGTGCCTTATTAAATTGATAGTAAGATAATTTTCACACCTGTCACCACCTGCTTTCTTTGGGATTGGAATTATTATATTCTTCTTGAAGTCTGAGAGTATCTCGCCTGTCTCATACAGTTTGCTCACCAGGTGGTAGAGTTTTGTCAGTGCTGGCTCTCCCAAGGCTATCACTTAAGTCTTTCAGTGCTCTGTCAAACTCTTCACCTCCCATTTCATCTTCTTCTACCTCCTCTTCCATTTCCATAATATTGTCCTCAAGAACACCGCCCTTGTATAGACCCTCTATATACTCCTTCCACCTTTCTGCTTTCCCATCTTTGCTTATAACTGGGTTACCATCTGAGCTCTTGATATTCATGCAAGTGGTTCATTTTTCTCCAAAGGTCTCTTTAATTTTCCTGTAGGCAGTATCTATCTTACCCCTAGTGATACATGTTTCTACATCCTTACACTGGTGCTCTAGCCAACCCTGCTTAGCCATTTTGCACTTCCTGTCGATCTCATTTTTGAGACGTTTGTATTCCTTTTTGCCTGCTTCATTTACTGTATTTTTTTTCTCCTTTCATCAATTAAATTCAATATCTCTTCTGTTACCCAGGGATTTCTATTAGCCCTCGTCTTTTTACGTACTTGATCCTCTGCTGCTTTCACTATTTCATCACTCAAAGCTACCCATTCTTCTTCTCTCTATTTCTCTTCCCTATTCTTGTCAATCGTTCCCTAATGCTCTTCCTGAAACTGTCTACAACCTCTGATTCTTTCAGTTTGTCCAGGTCTCATCTCCTTAAATCCCCACCTTTTTGCAGTTTCTTCACTTGAATAACGCCTTGCTTAATATTAAAACTGTGAAGAAGTGATAGAATTTTTTCATCTAGGTGACAAGATTACACATGATTACCGAAGCCTGGAAGACGTCAGCATTAGAGACAGACAAAGAAAGCTTTCGTAGGGACTCTTCTAGTATCAGATACTGATATGGTTCTGGGGATGTAGCTCCTGAAAATGTTTGTATATAGTCCACAGAAGGGTATACCGTCGGAAATCCGGAGAATAATAAAGTGGAAGAATTTTTAATGTGATGCTTTCGAAGAAAGAATAATGGGTATATAACGAAATGAACACGTATGATAAAAAAATTGGTGAGGAAATTAGAACAAGACCTTTCCCAGAATCAGGAAAATGTTGATGGGACATCTGCTAGGGCATCGAGGAAAAACTGTCCTGGTGTTTGGAGGAACAGTAGACAGGAAAAATAGTAGCGATAGACCGAACAGGTTACAGAACATGTTGCGACTAGCGTTTACGTAGAGATTTGGAGATTGACATAAGACAGAAATGGTTGAGGACAGCATCAAACCAATTGATATATCCTTAAAAATGTGAAGCACCAGTTTTTCTAGGTGGCTGCAGGAAAACAAGCATTCTTTTTATGTGTGAGGCACTAAGACTAAGTTGAAGCTGTTAGATATCTTCTTTCCGTTAATTTAGGCATTTGATCGTGCTGACCATTCTCCTGCAGTAAGTAGGTAGCAGCTTTGTGGCATCAAGGAAAACGTTTCCGCGGCTATTTTTTTCACTTTACACAAGAGTGCGCTACGATTCTAAACTAGTTGACAGCTTAAAACTGCGAACTGCAGCGGGACTCGAATCTCGTACCGAATGAGTCATCCACGAACAACTCGCGACCCCCCTCCCCTCCCTTCCTCCGTCCCTCCTACTCATTCACAGCTTCAGTTCTGCTATTACGTCTGTCTTGGTTTCCTGCATCCCCTGTTGGACCAGCTTTCTTAGAAGAAAGTATGTCACGGAGAAATGGCTCAGTTACAACTCAGGAGCTATTTCCGGAATGTATACTGCGCGATGAAGAGTGTGCTGCTGTAAAACTTCATGACAGGTTCGAACTGTTAAACTGGAAAAGCTTACAGCACTCGATTCATTAATGTACCGCATTGGAAAACCAATTATGTAGTGTTCAATTTACCGAAAGATCTATCCCACATTGGAGAGCTATTTATACAGAGGGCAATGCAGTAGTTAGCTGGCTACACATGGAGTATTCTGGTCGAAACGAGTGTTTATTAGTTAGTTCTTAATTGAACAAGCACACACACACACACACACACACACACACACACACACACACACACACACACACACACACACACACACATACACTTGAATTGCAATTAGAGGTATAGAAAGATGAGGTGCTCTAGTTGCAGTAATGCAATACCGATACGCTGCAATTTCTGCTTGTGCCCATCATTACTGAATCTAGGTAACGACTAATTTTAAAATGGCCAACAATTTCAGAACGTCAGCATACTAGACACACAACTTTTATAATGTTTAATAAGTTGCGACTACCTCATAGCAAGTTTAGTAATTTACTAAAATCTTTACCCTATCCATTTTTTTATATCATGCCCACTTATCGAACAATTTATATCATCACGGCCTTGAAATAAACACGTAGTGTTAGCAGGCCAACATCTATTAATGCCCATTAACTGCCCAGAGGAAATTAGGCTAACTGAAATGAGAAGCGAAGGGAAGACACTGGTAGGAGAGATTCAATCGTTACCATTCAATGTGAAAAGTTTTCCACAAACTCTGCAGGAACAAATGTCCACGTACCAGACCACAGGCAACAGACGTGAATGACACTGACATTTTAAGTAAAAAACCTCACACCACGTACATGGTATTCCGAATAGTTTCCAAAGTAGAAGTCAATTAATGTACATTTGTTATTTGAATAGTGAAGCGCACGTACGTGTCTTACCATCCAACCTCTTTGAGGTTTTATTCTAGTCCAACCTACCTCGTTGCTTTCAGCCTCTTTGCTCGTGATGTCTTTCTCCCATTGAACTAGCCCGTTGAATGCTCGTTTGTCCATGATGTCTTGTGAGTGAGGTAGTGCGTGCGTTTGAATGTGTTTCAGAGTGAAGCATCTGCCGGAAACTTCGTTTGTTGAACACCGTGAGGACGTTATTATAGCCACGCGGGCTGGAATATGCTTCCATCATGACTGAGCCCCTTCACATTTTACCAGACTTGTGAGGAACACCTCAACAGCACTTACACTGGTAACTGGTCGTGGTAGTACAATTAATTGGCCGCAAAGATCGCCAGAGCTCACGCTAGTAGATGTTTGTTCACGAGGTTGTATGAATATGGGGTATAAGAATGAAAGATGAATGGCTGGTCGCTTCATGGCTACCCTCATCAGTGACCGTACAAAGGACCTCAAACAAGCAGCACATGTTCTCCCGAGAGTGCTCAAATGCACTGAAATTGACGATGGAATATTCGAAGCTTTATTGTGAACTGCTCAACAGCTGTAATGTGGCGTGTACGATAATAATTAGTAATGAATGGCTTAAAAATGCCTATTTTTTCAAATGATAGTTTTTAAAAATCATGTTGTAATGTTTACTGACTGTTGTACATGGGACATTTGTAAACCTGGCTATGTACTGAGTAATATGGAAAAATAAATAACAACTTACATTGTGTTCTATCTCGGAATAGGGCGTGTATCCATCTGAAGTCTTTACATAAAATGATCAGTCCTGTCATACCCCTGAATACTTCTGGGACATCCTTTATATTGTTTCCGTAGGTTTGGAGAAGACTTCTAATGATGTGGGACTCAATGAATTGTTCTTGCTTGCGAGATTAAGGCGGAGCTCACCATCTGCAGCATCGTCGATAGAACCGACTGTGGTCCTGTGGTGCAGAGCCGAGTGGAGGGTCTGAATCAGAGGCTCAGGCGGTTATGTGACCGTGTAAGCTGCAGATTCATTGATTTGCGCCATCGGATGGTGGGTTTCCGGGTTCCGCTTAATAGGACAGGAGTCCGCTACACGCAGGAGATGGCTACACGGGTAGAGGGGACTGTGTCCAACGGACTAGGCGGTTTTTGGGGTAGAGGGTCTCAGGAAACCACAGAAAGGGCATCCGTCTAAAAGGGTGAAGGTAAAACACAGTAAAACACAGTACGGTGTATGACTAAGGAATTTATTGCTAGCGCACTCGAACAGAGGTAATTTCGATGGATTGCTCACGCGCTGCCTGCGATATGTAAGCTGTAAGAGAATCTCAGACCACAGAGCAGTGTTGGCTGCAGTAAGAGCAGTAGTAGTAGCGGTAGTAGCGAGCAGTCGTGTGTATGGAGTAGGCTGGGTCGGTCATGGGGAGCGATGGCGGTGCCTGAGCGATCTTATATAAGGTAAAAGCAGCCGCGCGCATATGCACTTTGTTAATATGATTTTTTAGTATTGATATATCAAGTGCCATGTAAATGTTTCAAAAAATCTTTTAATAGTAATCTTTTCTATAAAATTAACTTTTTTGACAATCATTCATTTGAATTTAAGGAATTTACTAATTTCTGCAATCCATGGTCATCCCGATTATCGTAAAGAAAAATCAGTTGTTTCTTTGTATACATGACAGATCTAGCGGCCAGCACTGCACTGGGCTGTGCCAGAAAAATTTCTTGCAGGAGCGGATATATACGCGTTATCCGGCGACTTCATTGAGGTAAGAATTTTCAATTTATTCAGAATGATCTTTCAGGGCCATGACGGAGCACTGCTGACGTCCAAAATTTACTAGTTTAAATACACAGTGAATTACTGAAAGGTTATAAGTGAGCCACAGTTTTATTGAGATGTTAGTCTCGTTATTATTGCGAGGTTACGGAATGTTATACATTTTTTGTTGTTGGGAGGTTACAAAGGTAGTTGTAGTAACGATTGGTATTCTAGTTGTAAGCTGTCGTAGCTGTGTTGGGAAAGAACCAGTGCTCCAAGCCCTAATAGAAAGCACTGAAGCTCAAATAGTTATAGGTACGGAGAGCTGGCTAACGCCGGAAATAAGTTCAGCCGAATTTTTTTCAAACGACGTAACAGTGTTCAGAAATGATTGATTAAATGCAGTTGGTGGAGGAGTATTTACTGCTGTCCGAACCAGCTTACCTCGTAGCCAAACTGAAGTAGATAGTTCCTGCGAGATAGTATGGGTAGACTTGAAATTCGGACTAAACTATTAATTAGATCGTTTTACCGACCCCCGACTCAGAAGATATAGTTGCTGAACAGTTCAAGGAAAACTAGAATCTCATTTCAAATAGGTACCCCAATCATACAATTATAATCGGTGGTTACTTCAATCTGCCCTCGACATGCTGAAAAAATTATACGTTTAAAGCCGATGGAAGGCTTAAAACTTCACTCGAAATTTTACTGAATGCTTTCTCAGAAAATTATTTTGAACAATTAGTTCATCATCCCACTCCAAGCGTGAATGGAGCATACTTGACCTCTTAGCGACGAATAATCCTGGACAAATAGTGAATATCGTGACGAATACAACAATTAGCAACCACAAGGCAGTTGCTGCTAGGGTAAATACCGTAACACCCACAACCATCAAAAAGAAACGCAAAGTACATCCATTTAAAAAAAGCTGATAAAAATGCTCTTAACGCCTTTTTAAGAGAAGGTCTTCACTCCTTCCGATCTGTTTATGTAAGCGTAGAAAAGTTGTGGAGTTATTTCAAAGAGATAGTATCGACAATAATTGAGAGATATGTACTACGTAAATTAGTATATGATGTTACTGATCCCCCATGATACACAAAACAGGTCATATCGCTGTTGCAGAAGCAACGAATAGCATGCCAAATTTAAAAGAATACAAAATCCCCAAGATTGGCAAAGTGTTGCAGAAGTTCGAAAGGTAGCGCGTACTTCAATGCTAGACGATTATAATAACTTCCACAACGAAAGTCTGTCTCGGAATCTGGCAGAAAACCCAAAGAGATTCTGGTCATACATAAATCACACCAGTGGCAAGACTCAATGACACCTTCCCCGTGCGACAACAGCGGCGAAGTCACTGATGACAGTGCCACCGAACCAGAGTCATTAAACACTGTTTTCCGAAACTCCTTCACAAAAGAAGACGAAATACATATTCCTGAATTCCAATCAAGAACAACTGCCAAGATGGGAAACATAAAACGAGATATCCTCGGTGCAGCAAAGCAGATTAAACCACTTAATAATGGCAAGGTCTCCGGTCCAGATTGTATACCAGTCAGGTTCCTTTCAGAGTATGCTGATACAATAGCTCCATATTTAGCAATTATATACAACCGCTCGCTCACAGAAAGACTCTCACCTAAAGACTGGAAAATTGCTCAAGTCACACCAGTACCCAAAAAGGAAATAGGAGTAATCCGCTGAATTACAGGCCCATATTACTAACGTCGATTTTCGGTAGGGTTTTGGAACATATACTGTGTTCGAACATTATGAATTACCTCGAAGGAAACGATCTATTGACACATAGCACGGATTCAGAAAATATCGTTCTTGTGAAACACAACTGGCTCCTTATACTCACGAAGTAATGAGTGCTATCGACAGGGGATGTCAATTTGATTCCATATTTTTAGATTTCCAGAAGGGTTTTGACACCGTTCCTCAAAAGCGTCTTCTAACCAAACTGCGTGCGTATGGAGTATCGCCTCAATTGTGCGACTGGATTCGTGGTTTCCCATCAGAAAGGTCACAGTTGGAAGTAATAGTCGGAAAGCCATCGAGTAAAACGGAAGTAATATCCGGTGTTCCGCGAGGAAGAGTTATAGGCCCTCTATCGTTCCTGATCTAGGTACATAGGTGACAATCTAGATGATCCTGTCATAAACCGTCTTGTAAAGTCATCAGATGACCAAAACGAATCACATAATGATTTAGATACTGGATCTGTATGGTGCGAAAAGTAACAATTGATCCTGAATAAAGAAAAGTGTGAAGTTATTCACATGAGTACTGAAAGAAAACCGCTAAATTTCGATTACGCGATAAGTCACACAAACCTGAAGGCTGTAAATTCAGCTAAATTCTTAGAGATTATAATTACAAGTAACCTAAATTGGAACGATCACATAGATAGTGTTGTTGGTAGAGCAAACCAAAGACTGCGATTCACTGGCAGAACACTTAAAAGGTGCAACAAGTATACTAAAGAGATCACGCTTGTCCACCTTATTCTGGAGTATTGCTGCGCGGTGTGGGATCCGATCAGGTGGGACTGATGGATGACATCGAAAAAGTTCATAGAAGGGTAGCTCGTTTTGTGTTGTCTCGAAATAGGGGAGATAGTGCCACAGACATCATACGTGGATAGGAGTGGCAGTTTTTCGTTGCGACGGGATCTTCTCATGAAATTTCAATCACCAGTTTTCTCCTACGATTGCGAAAAGATTTTGTTGGCACCCTCCTACATAGGGAGAAATGATCATCACGATAAAATAAGAGAAATCAGGGTTCGCACAGAAAGAGTTAAGTGCTCGTTTTTCACGCTCGCTGTTTGAGAGTGGAACGGTAGAGACATAGCTTTAAGACGGTTCACTGAACCTTCTGCGAGGAACTTTATTGCGAATAGCAGAGTAATCGCGTAGATGTAGATGTTGATTAGGCAGTCTGTGGGAAACAGCAGTGACAGAAGAGTTGTCCCTTCTCTTTCTGTTAAATAGACTGAAGGAGTCAGTAGCGACAGAATGGTAGAAGAAACCAAGAACAGGGAAGGTGTAAGTTGGGATTGAAAATATTTAATTTGTTTGCTGAGGAGGCGGTGAGAGAGGTAAAGGACTCTCGCGATATGGGAGTTGTTAGTCAAGAACAACAGATTAGGCTAGTACAGTTCACTGGTGGCATGGGAGGGGTCGCCAGAAGTGGTAAGGAAATAGCTCATCGGACTTACTGGTTTTAACGTGCGTTCCTACAAAAATGGTTCAAATAACTCTCAGCACTATGGGACTTAACATCTGAGGTCATCAGTCCCGTAGACTTAGAATTACTTAAACCTAACTAACCTAAGGACATCACACACATCCATGCCCGAGGCAGAATTCGAACCTGCGACCGTAGCAGCAGCTCGGTTCTGGATTGAAGCGCCTAGAACTGCTCGGCCACAGCGGCTGGCTGCGTTCCTATAAAAAGAAAATCGTGGTAATGGTGTGGGCTGCAGTTGAACATAGTGGATGCCTAAATGTTAAATTGTAAGTAGGCTGTTTAGGTTTTTTTATTGGTAACGCCACCTCTGTATGAAAATCACTGGCTGTGCTGTGTGCAGTCTGTGGCTGCTTTGCATTGTTGTAATACTCGCCATTGTAGTGTTGGGCAGCGGCAGCTGGATGTGAACAGCGCGTAGCGTTGCGCAGTTGGAGGTGAGCCGCCAGCAGTGGTGGATGTGGGGAGAGAGATGGCGGAGATTTGTAATTTGTCATGAACTGCTATATTTATATATGATGATATCAAGATCTATTAAATAATTATTTTATGATCCACATTCTTTAAAAAAGGAGCACTTGGAAAGGAAAGAACAATAAGAAGGAACTAGTAACAGTAACACGTAATTTTCTTTTCAAGTACATGGTAATATTTCTTTTTACAATCAGTTGTTGTGGTGCACCACTTTAATTACTTAGGCATTAAGATGTGATTATACATTTCCCTTATCTGCATTGTTATCTTTAGTGTACTATTTTTTCTGCTTGAGCTATGTCATGTTTAGATATAAGCTGCTGTTTGCCAGGCATAGTGTTACTGAATTTGACTTTGTATTACTCTGTTAAGCTTTTCTTGTTGCTGCACATTGGCTCATATTAGTTGTAATTTTGCATTTTTTCTGTTAATTTAGATTTACTGTAGCTTGCTTTGCAATTTTCCATTTTTTTGGTCATTGCTGTTTGTGTTACTTGTTTTGTGCTGCTGCATTGCCTCGTCCCTTAGTTTAGCATCTGAGCTCAGTAGATTTAAGTTAGCTTAAGAGGGGGTAGACTATATAAGAGAATGAGTTGCGATGAATTGGAAGAAATGCATTGAGAAGTTAAACGAAAAAAGTACAGAAAGCAGGTATAGATAGTACTTTTGGGAATAATGATGAACAAAGGGAGATCTCCACGCAAAATACTGCAGTAAAACAAACCCTGTCCTTTCCTTTGGTGTCATCCCTCTATATGTTTGTGTACTCTTGTGTATTTGTGTTTTTCCTGTCTTTATGTGTTTATCTGATAAGAATTGTAGAATTTTTCTAATACTAAGCTACATTCACTATGATGAGGAATACTTTTATCCTCGAATATAATTGGCATTAATAATATGTTATTTACTTTGTAATGATGTTAGACATTATTAATTCCGTTCTGTTTAATACTCATGTGTAAAGTTGATGTTTCAAAAGTTATCCTGATCTTTTATGTATTTACTAATGTCATAATTCCTGTAACACTGATGTATATGTTATTTCGATTCTTTTGTAAAGCCTGTACTACAAATGTTATCTGTATTGTTATGTTTTTAATGATGTATTTTGTACCTTTGTTATTGTATTCTTATGTTATAAAACTGTAATTGTCACCAGTTCATGATATTATTAACTTGTTAGTTACATTTCACTGCACACGTTTCTGTTGGTCATAGTATATGGACAATATGTAAGAAGTAGGGACTCATAGTGTTTGCACGTGTGTTAATAATTCAGCAAGGGACTGGATAACAGCATTGCTGGTTCTAAGGACAATTCCAAAAACTTTGTGAGTGCACAAGTGGTGGTTATGGACTTGCTATATTATCCGCAAGACTCTTCAATGGTGATTGTGCACCTGCACAGTCGCAACAGATGGCTGCTGGTCATCTCTACAAGGACTACAGTGGGTCTGCACCTCTGGTGGCCCACCAATACCATTATCTCTACAAGGACTACAGTGGGTCTGCATCTATGAAGACCCACCAACGCCATTATTTCTACAAGGACTACAGTGGGTCTGCATCTTTGATGGCCCACCAATACCATCATCTCTACAAGGACTGCAGTGGGTCTGCACCTCTGGTGGCCCACCAATACCGTAATCTCTACCAGGACTACAGTGGGTCTACTCTGTGATGACCTACCAATACTCTTCAAAACGTCGAATGACTCTGCTGTGGGTTTGCTATGTTGTGACCCATTACCTGTCAGCATGTCAAGAGTCAGCACTGTCTTTCTGATGGAAGGACACTACTTCTTCAAGACTGCATGGAAATCCACTACTTCTGTGTGCATTCTCTTTTACTGTTCAGACTTTGAAAAAAAAAAAAGAAAAACACTGTAATTTTACTGTGATGAATCAGGACTGTCTTTATGCACTGTGAGAAAATTTTAGCTTTTGACCAACATTGTATCAATAAGTGTGTGCCTTTGATTTCTTTGTTATTGTAATTGTGAAAAAAATTTTAACAAATATGTATTGGCCAGTGCCCAAAAAACTTTGTAAAATTTTTTGTGGGGAGCATGGGGGCTATGTAAGTAGGCTGTTTAGGTTTTTTTATTGGTAACGCCACCTCTGTATGAAAATCACTGGCTGTGCTGTGTGCAGTCTGTGGCTGCTTTGCATTGTTGTAATACTCGCCATTGTAGTGTTGGGCAGCGGCAGCTGGATGTGAACAGCGCGTAGCGTTGCGCAGTGGGAGGTGAGCCGCCAGCAGTGGTGGATGTGGGGAGAGAGATGGCGGAGTTTTGAAATTTGTCATGAACTGCTATATTTATATATGATGATATCAAGGTAAATACATTGTTTGTTCTCTATTAATATCTTTCATTTGCTAACTATCCCTATCAGTAGTTAGTGCCTTCAGTAGTTTGAATCTTTTATTTAGCTGGCAGTAGTGGCGCTCGCTGTATTGCAGTAGCTTGAGCAGCGAAGATTTTTGTGAGGTAAGTGATTTGTGAAAGGCATAGTTTAATGTTAGTCAGGGCCATTCTTTTGTAGGGAATTTTGAAAGTCAGATTGCGTTGCGCTAACAAAATATTGTGTGTCAGTTTAAGCACAGTCCTGTATAAATTGTTCAAAGGGGACGTTTCAAAATTACGTTACGCCATCGCTTTCCTAAGCTGGTTCCACATCCTGTAGCCAAGCAAGTCGGCTGGCTACGTTCCAAATTCCCCTGTCAAAGTGGGAAAAGTGCTGAAGCAGAATAGTGAAAGTGTTTGCTCAGGCACTGTGGCAACGTGATTTCCACACATCGGGCCCTGACGCTTGTTGCCTGGGTCCTGCACGAGACTGCCAGTGGCGGCTTCTTTTGATAACACCAAGGCAAGGATGTATAGATGCAAGCCACCTATACATAACAGTATCTCTCTTCTGTTCCTGCCTACACCGAGTACGCCTGCACGCCAACCGTCGACCTTATGTTGGTCATCGTGTCGCATCCACAACTAGCCGCTTCCTCCATTAACCTCTGGTCTATTAGCTGCGCCTAGTCCTGACGCTGCCGCGATCTGAAATGGGCATTCCAGCTGGGGCCAGCAGCAGGCTGACGTCAACCAACTCCTGATCGTCTTCACGGAGTCCTCAGTTCAAAATACGTGCTTCGGTGCCTTCTGCATCTGGTCCACTAGAAGCTGCTGGGGGACACTGCATCTGCACCTAATGGCGTTACCTGCCCATACTCCTAGTCTACTACCACTGTTTGCCTAACATCTGCCGGCCTAAGGTACCTGCGAGCTCATGGCTCTGAGCACTATGGGACTCAACTTCCGAGGCCATTGGTCCCCTAGAACTTTAAACTACTTAAACCTAACTAACCTAAGGACATCACACACATCCAAGCCCGAGGAGGGATTCGAACCTGCGACCGTAACGGTCTCGCGGTTCCAGACTGCAGCGGCTAGAACCGCACAGCCACTTCGGCCGGCCCTGCGAGCTCACCGCGTCGCTGAGACCGCTCCACTGTTGTAGCTGTCTTTCTGGCCTGTCGTCCTGGCTGCCGTTTCACACTGCACAGTTCTTCGCCGGGAAAGCGCCGTCGCCCAGGGTCATATCTCGCCACTGAGACACTGTCTGCATCGATTGTATGAATTCTGCTGAATAAACATGTTATTTAAGACATAAAGGAATTATAGACATTACTTGCCAGTGGGCGATGATTTACATCAATGGGTTGGTCCGGGTTGGGTTGTTTGGGGGAGGAGACCAGATAGCGAGGTCATCGGTCTCATCGGATTAGGGAAGGACGGGGAAGGAATTCGGCCGTGCCCTTTCAAAGGAACCATGCCGGCATTTGCCTGGAGCGATTTAGGGAAATCACGGAAAAACTAAATCAGGATGGCCGGACGCGGGATTGAACCGTCGTCTTCCCGAATGCGATTCCAGTGTGCTAGCCATACATCAATGGGGAAAGTTGAAAATTTTTGCCGGATTTGGATTCCAACCCGTATCTCCCGCTCGCTAGGCACATGCTGTGACAACTGTGTCTGCAAGCCGCATGCCTTTGTGGACAGCACATCTACCTAGGAAGCAGGAGACCCGTGTTCTGATACCGGCCCGGCAAAAAATTTTCAACTTGCCCCCTTGATATAAATCAATCCCCACTGGCAGTTCCCTTGTGTCTTCATTGGTAGTGGCTACAGGATCAAAATGGTGTCTGTTCTTTAGGACATGTGCAGATACACATAGAGCTCGAACTCTTGTGGGAATTGGCAAGATGTCATGAGTAACGACTACTGTGTCTTGATGGCGTACTGGTCAGAGAAGGTCAGTGGATCTCGCTAGTAAGCATAAGACCCGACTTCGAATCCCGGTCTGGCACAAATTTTCTACTTGCCCTTGATATAAATCAATACCCACTTGCAGCCAATGCCTTTCATTCCTTTGTGTCTGCCGGCCGAGGTGGCCGAGCGGTTCTAGGCGCTACAGTCTGGAACCGCGAGACCGCTACGGTCGAAGGTTCGAATCCTGCCTCGGGCATGGATGTGTGTGATGTCCTTAGGTTAGGTTTAAGTAGTTCTAAGTTTTAGGGGACTGATGACCTTAGAAGTTAAGTCCCATAGTGCTCAGACCCATTTTTGAACCTTTGTGTCTTGATTCATAGCGGCAGCAGGATCCAAACGGAGCCTGCTTTTTCGGACAAGTCCGACACCATAAATACGTAGCATATTACTGTCATCATTGAATTTAAGATCCCATCTGAAGCCCAGCCAACCCTCCTGCAACGGCATTTATACACGTACGGATACAGTGCCAATAACGCTCGTACCATTCTGATTTTTAATAACGAGGACAGGACTCTTGAGATGGATGAATTTTGGTATTTCGGAAGTACAACAGATGCAGAGGCAAGATGCAGGAAATTACTGTAATAATAATTATGCAAGACGAATCGTGTATCTGTTAAATGATACGGCTGATAACTTCAAGAAATAAAAGCCTATCGACAACGGAAATAATTCGTGACAGGCGAGGAACACCGGGAAGGACAGATGTGTGGTGTTACAGGCGGTGAGATAGCTTGATTCAGAAAGAAATGAAGAGGTCAGTGTCCTCTCACTGTCTTCACTTCAGCTAAGGGACCTCATTCTGTAATAGTGGCTTGTGAAGTAATAGTTACTGTGTTAACAAAGCCGTTTGAACTAATTACAACAAGTTTTAATTTAAATTATATGAGTTTGAACTAAAATGAACACCAGTTTCATGCAGAACTGGATCCCTCACAGACTGCCGCGTCTTCTCGTTCGTATATTATAATACTTTAACTGAACCAGGTTGACATTGGTGTAGTAGGACTACAAACTTACAAAAATAGTTTTGTTGGTATTTTTGTAGCCCTTTTTGAACAGAATTGTGTTGTTACGTACAAAAAATTAATGTGTATGATTAGCGGGAGTACAAATTAAATGTCAGGGGGAGAGGGGGGGGGGGGTAAGGTCAGGTAAGTCACTTTTTCTCGAAATTTAGTCACTACTACAGTTCGATTCCGACAGATCATACGCATCTGCTGAGAGGCTAAACTGCAAAAAAATCAAGCAGATTCTGAGATATTAGCATTCAAAGTTCTGCTGTAAGAGGAAAGAACCAAGTAAGTCAATAAAAACGTTAGATTATGGTAGGCAAAGGCACTGATGGAAACACCCGAAGATTTGAAGGAAATGATGTAAGCCCTTTATTTCACAATGGTCAGTGCTAATCTAAAAAGGTATTAGACTAGAACATTGTTTGGCTCAAAATGCGCTGCAAAATGCAGCCTATTAAGATAATTCGTCTGAATTCAGCTACTGCCGTGTGCTAACATATGAACCGAGTTACCAAAGTGGAATGCAAATTGGCATTTTAAGGACACCACGACAGTGTCGATCAAGCGATGGGACATGGGACACCTGAGCTGCCCCTAGCTGCTTAAACTCAGAATTCCTTACTTGTCTACCGCGCAACAGCTTTGCACGTTTCTTCTGTTAGCTATAACGTAACTCGAACAATTCTGTTTTTTATTCTAGGTCTCCTTTCAGTTTCCAGGATGGAATATGAAAATTTTTGAAGCATAATGAAGTTCTGCCATCCTGGTGCTGTAAAATTCTGCGCCATAGCTACATCTACATCTACATGGATACTCTGAAAATCACATTTAAGTTCCTGGCAGGGGATTCATCGAACCACCTTCACAATTCTCTAAGAAAGAAAGAACGAACACCTATGTCTTTCCGTACGAGCTCCGATTTCCCTTATTTTATCGTGGTGTTCGTTTCTCCCTCTGTAGGTCGATGTCAACAAAATATTTTCGCATTCGGAGGAGAAAGTCGCTGATTGGAATTTTGTGAGAAGATTCCGTCGCAACGAAAAACACCTTTCTTTTAATGATTTCCAGCCCAAATCCTGTATCATTTCAGTGACATTCTCTCCCATATTTCGCGATAATACAAAAGCTGCTGACCTTCTTTGAACTTATTCGATGTACTCCGTTAGTTCTACCTGGCACGGAGCGCACACCGCGCAGCAGTATTCTAAAAGAGGACGGACAAGCCTAGTGTAGGCAGACTCCTTAGTAGATCTGTTACGTTTTATAAGTGTCCTGTCAATGAAGCGCAGTCTTTGGTTAGCCTTCCCCACAACATTTTCTATGTGTTTCTTTCAGTTTAAGTTGTTCTTAATTGTAATTCCTAGGTACTTAGTTGAATTTACACCCTTTATATTTGTTTGATTTATTGTGTAACCGAAGTTTAACGGATTCCTTTTAGCACTCACGTAGATGACCTCACACTTTCCATTATTTAGGGTCAATTGCCAATTTTCGCACCATACAGATACATTTTCGAAATCCTTTTGCAGTTTCTTTTGATCCTCTGATGACTTTACTAGTCGATAAACGACAGCGTCATCTGCATGCAACCTAAGATGGCTGCTCAGATTGTCTCCAAAATCGTTTATATAGATAAGAAACAGCAAAAGGCCTATAACACTATTTTGGGGAACGCCAGATATCATTTCTGTTTTACTCGATGACTTTCCGTCGATTACCACGAACTGTGACCTCTCTGACAGGAAATCACAAGTACAGTCACATAACGGAGACGATATTCCGCAAGCACGCAATTTCGCTACAAGCCGCTTGTGTGATACAGTGTGAAAAGCCTTCCGGAAATCCAGAAATATGGAATGATCTGAAATTCCTTGTCAGTAGCAGTCAACACTTCATGCGAATAAAGAGCTAATTGTGTTTCACAAGAACGATGTTTTCTAAGCCCATGTTGACTGTGTGTCAATAGGCCGTTTTCTTCGAGGTAATTCATAATGTTCAAATACAATATAAGTTCCAAAATGCTGCAGCATATCGACGTTAACGATATGAGCCTGTAATTAAGTGGATTACTCCTACACCTTTTTTGAATGTTGGTGTGACCTGTGCAACTTTCCAGTCTTTGGGAACGGATCTTTCGTCGAGCGAACGGTTGTACACGACTGTTAAGTATGGAGCTAATGCATCAGCATACTCTGAAAGGAACCTAATAGGCAAACAGTCTGGACCAGAAGACTTGCTTTTATTAAGTGATTTAAGTTGCTTCACTACTCCGAGGATATTTACTTCAACGTTACTCATGCTGGCAACTGTTCTTGATTCGAATTCTGGAATATTTACTTGGGGCCGGCTGAAGTGGCCGTGCGGTTAAAGGCGCTGCAGTCTGGAACCGCAAGACCGCTACGGTCGCAGGTTCGAATCCTGCCTCGGGCATGGATGTTTGTGCTGTCCTTAGGTTAGTTAGGTTTAACTAGTTCTAAGTTCTAGGGGACTAATGCCCTCAGCAGTTGAGTCCCATAGTGCTCAGAGCCATTTGAACCATTTTTTTTTATTTACTTGGTTTTTTTTTTTTTTTTTTTTTTTTTTTTTTTTTTTTTTTTTTTTTTTTGTGAAGGCATTTCGGAACGCTGTGTTTAGTAACTCTGCTTTGGCACCACGGCCTTCGATAGTTTCTTCATTGCTATCGCGCAGAGAAGGCATTGGTTGTTTCTTGCCGTTAACATACTTCACATACGACCAGAATCTCTTTGGATTTTCTGCCGGGTTTCCAGACAAAGCTTCGTTGTGGAAACTATTATAAGCATCTCGCATTGAAGTCCGCGCTAAATTTCGAGCTTCTGTAAAAGATCGCCAATCTCGGGGAGTCTGCGTCTGATAAAATTTGGCATGTTTTTTTTCGTTGTTTCTTCAACAGTGTTCTGACCCGTTTTGTGTACTAAGGGGTATTTGCTAGAAATCTCTCAATTGCTGCCGATTCTATTTCTTTGAATTCAAGCCACATCTCGTCAACACTTATACTATTAATTTAGAAGGAGTGGAGATTGTCTCTCAGGAAGGCGTCAAGTGTATTTTTATCTGCTATTTTAAACAGGTATATTTTTTCGTTTATTTTTGGAGGATTTGGCGGATACAATATTCAGTCTCGATACGACAATCCTGTGTTCAATAATCCCTGTATCCGTTTTGATGTTATTAGCTCAGGATTATTTGTTGCTAAGAGGTCAAATGTGTTTACACAACCGCTTACTATTCGCTTGGACTCGTGAACTAAATGCTCGAAATAATTTTCAGAGTATGCGTTTAGCACAATTTCGGATGATGTTTTATGCATACCTCCGCAATTAAAAATGTATTTTCGCCAACATATCGAGGGTAAATTACACTCCTGGAAATTGAAATAAGAACACCGTGAATTCATTGTCCCAGGAAGGGGAAACTTTATTGACACATTCCTGGGGTCAGAAACATCACATGATCACACTGACAGAACCACAGGCACATAGACACAGGCAACAGAGCATGCACAATGTCGGCACTAGTACAGTGTATATCCACATTTCGCAGCAATGCAGGCTGCTATTCTCCCATGGAGACGATCGTAGAGATGCTGGATGTAGTCCTGTGGAACGGCTTGCCATGCCATTTCCACCTGGCGCCTCAGTTGGACCAGCGTTCGTGCTGGACATGCAGACCGCGTGAGACGACGCTTCATCCAGTCCCAAACATGCTCAATGGGGGACAGATCCGGAGATCTTGCTGGCCAGGGTAGTTGACTTACACCTTCTAGAGCACGTTGGGTGGCACGGGATACATGCGGACGTGCATTGTCCTGTTGGAACAGCAAGTTCCCTTGCCGGTCTAGGAATGGTAGAACGATGGGTTCGATGACGGTTTGGATGTACCGTGCACTATTCAGTGTCCCCTCGGCGATCACCAGTGGTGTACGGCCAGTGTAGGAGATCGCTCCCCACACCATGATGCCGGGTGTTGGCCCTGTGTGCCTCGGTCGTATGCAGTCCTGATTGTGGCGCTCACCTGCACGGCGCCAAACACGCATACGACCATCATTGGCACCAAGGCAGAAGCGACTCTCATCGCTGAAGACGACACGTCTCCATTCGTCCCTCCATTCACGCCTGTCGCGACACCACTGGAGGCGGGCTGCACGATGTTGGGGCGTGAGCGGAAGACGGCCTAACGGTGTGCGGGACCGTAGCCCAGCTTCATGGAGACGGTTGCGAATGGTCCTCGCCGATACCCCAGGAGCAACAGTGTCCCCAATTTGCTGGGAAGTGGCGGTGCGGTCCCCTACGGCACTGCGTAGGATCCTACGGTCTTGGCGAGCATCCGTGCGTCGCTGCGGTCCGGTCCCAGGTCGACGGGCACGTGCACCTTCCGCCGACCACTGGCGACAACATCGATGTACTGTGGAGACCTCACGCCCCACGTGTTGAGCAATTCGGCGGTACGTCCACCCGGCCTCCCGCATGCCCGCTATATGCCCTCGCTCAAAGTCCGTCAACTGCACATACGGTTCACGTCCACGCTGTCGCGGCATGCTACCAGTGTTAAAGACTGCGATGGAGCTCCGTATGCCACGGCAAACTGGCTGACACTGACGGCGGCGGTGCACAAATGCTGAGCAGCTAGCGCCATTCGACGGCCAACACCGCGGTTCCTGGTGTGTCCGCTGTGCCGTGCGTGTGATCATTGCTTGTACAGCCCTCTCGCAGTTTCCGGAGCAAGTATGGTGGGTCTGACACACCGGTGTCAATGTGTTCTTTTTTCCATTTCCAGGAGTGTATAATCGTATGAAACGGGTACGTATTTGAAATCAAACTCAAGTTTTCTTTGAACCTTTCAGCAACTGTACATCTGAATTGGGAGGTCAGTAAAAGGATCCAATTATTATTTTAGTCCGGTTGCCAACAATGACCTCTGCCCATACTAAGTCACAGGAACTATGTACCTCAATTTCGCGACAAGATAAACTACTTCTAACAGCAACAAACACGCCAACGCCAATCGTGTTTAGCTTATCCTTTCGGAACACCGTCAGGTTCTTCTCAAAAAATTCTGCTATACGTATCTCCGGCTTTAGCCATCTTTCAGTGCCTATACTGATTTGAGCATCAGTGCTTTCTATTAGCGCTTGGAGCTCTTCTACTTTCCCAACACGGCTTCGACAATTTTCAACTGTTATACGAATGGTTCTTCTATCTATGTTCTTCCTGTGTTCAACTTGCACCCTTTGTGACTGAAGCCAATCTGGTGTTTCCCCGAGACCCTCTAACCTAAGAAACCGCCCAGTCCACGCCACACAGACCCTGCTACCCGTGTAGCTTCTCCTGCGTATAGTGGACACCTGACCTATTCAGCGGAACCCGAAACCCTACCACCCTTTGGAGTAAGTCTAGCAATCTACAGCCTACACGGTCGCAGAACGGCCTGTGCCTCTGATTCAGATCCTCCACTCGGATTTGTACCAGAGGTCCCCAATCGGTCCTGTAGACTGCTGCAAATGGTCAGCTCTGCTTTCACCTTGCAAGCAAGACTGGCAGCCTTTACCACTTCTGTTAGCCGCTCGAAACCAGAGATAATCTCTTCTGATCCAAAGTGACACACATCATTGGCACCGACGTGAGCGACCACCTGCAGTTGGCTGCACCCTGTGCGCTTCATGGCATCCGGGAGGACCCTTTCCACATCTGGAATCACTTCACCCGGTATGCACACGCAGTGCACTTTGGTTTTCTTTCTCTTCTTGTTAGCCATGTCTCTAAGGGGCCCCATAACGCGCCAACTATTAATAATCACACCCTGTGTGACTGTCCTGACCTTGGCCGGCCGGAGTGGCCGAGAAGTTATAGGCGCTACAGTCTGGAACTGCGCAACCGCTATGGCCGCAGGTTCGAATCCTGCCTCGGGCGTGGATGTGTGTGGTGTCCTTAGGTTAGTTAGGTTTAAGTAGTTCCAAGTTCTAGGGGACTGATGACCTCAGATGTTAAGTCCCATAGTGCTCAGAGCCAATTGAACCATTTTTTTGTCCTGACCTTGCTGGCTGAGAGGTTTCCTCTGAAACAGGACAGGCTACAGAATCTGGCTCAGCGGCAGCGTCAGCCACAGACAGCACCTGGAACCTCTTTGTCAGAAAAACCGGGCAGATCTTACGTGCAGCTGCCTGTGAAGTCTTTCGCTGCCTGCTACGCCCCAGGGCGACCTACCACTCGACCACAGGTGAGGGGTCAACCTCAGGGCGAGCAGTAACTGGGCAGGCCGCCGGTGAGGACCAATCAGAGGACTCGACCGTGCTGGACGTCCGTTGGATCCCCACGGCCGGCCCACAACAGTATCAGCAGCCTCTAGCTGTGTAACCGAAGCCTGAAGCTGAGAGCGAAGTGTCACCAACTCGGCCAGCATCCGAACACAACAATCGCAACCCCGTGTCCATTCTAAAGATCATGGAAAACTAAACTATGCAGATAAACGTATTATCGGTACGTGCTGTTCAACTCTACTGCACACCCTGACGAAAATGCAGGAACTGTGTCTAATAAGTCAGATTAATACGCAGAGATTCAAAAATCTAACTATCTAAGCATTCAGGTGGAACTAAATAATTCTCCGCACTTTAGGAACTTGTAATATGTCACAAAATCGGTTTACTTTCCGACGCAAACGAAAACGAGAGAACAGTGGCTATTAGATATTAAAATAACATTCAGAAATTCAAGAAACTGAACTATTAAAGCACGAAGATGATATT
Organism: Schistocerca serialis cubense; assembly: GCF_023864345.2. Lineage (NCBI taxonomy): Eukaryota > Metazoa > Arthropoda > Insecta > Orthoptera > Acrididae > Schistocerca > Schistocerca serialis. The sequence continues at coordinate 611,469,542 of NC_064641.1, read as the reverse complement.
ATAAAATTCGGTCCTGGTTTGGATCTCGTAAAGGTCACAATATCCGTTACTTCCCTCTTGCTGCATGTGTCTCGGCCGGCTACTGCTGATCTAACTGGCTGGCTGACTAACGCCAACACGGTCGACTCGACTACAGCCGATGTATTATTACAAACAAAAATTCGTTTGGTCGTGATTATTAATGGGATTATTGTGGCTGTTTCACTTGACTTACCTGTTTCTTTCTCCATGCAGGGTGCAGATTGACTGCATGTTGGTAAATTACTTCACTCGAAAACAATCTGATTGCCAATAACGCTCTATCCACAGTCGATATACACAAGACGTTTAATTTATGAAATAAAAATTATTGAACGTACTTAGACATTGCTGTAATCACAATTCAAACATTAAAATTGCTTTTCCTCAACTTTTTTAAAAACAGACTTACCTCGTTTTTTCCCTGACCCTTCAAATATGAAATCGGATTTTGTCAACCCAAAATATTTTGAAAGTTATCGAGCCATTTTTATAAATATTTGTTTGATTATCATTAAGAAATCGTATTTTAGGAGAAACTGCACTGCTGGAAAAAATGCAACACCCTCAAGAACTGTGTTTGGTGGCAGCAGAGTATAATAGGTGCGTACTGAAGGGCTGAAGTACTAGTGATTAATCTGTCACCGTCATCGACGACCACACTGCGCTCAGGAGACCACTGCGTGCAATCTCTGTTTCTATTCTGCAGGCACTAACTGTACTGAGTTTAGAGGTTAACAGTGTTTGCAACAGTATTCGAGGTTAGTCTTCCCTCACATACGTGAACGTACGCATGTTGAGTGACTTCCGCCATTTGGATGGGGTCGCATTATGAGGCTGCGGGAGGCTGGACGTACATACTGATAGGTTGCTGCCTATGTTGGGCACAATGCATCGGTGGTGTGTCGCTGCTTTCAAAAGTCGTGTGTGAAACATTCCCACACCTGTAGACCAGAATCCGGACGTCCGTGTATTACAGATTCACGTCAAGTGCGCTAGCAGCTGTGGCTGATGAACATCATCTCGAGACGAAATCTGGACACATGTTGCACCTTCTGTGTCATCAGAGACCATGGAGATGACGTTTAATTCTGGACTGCTACCATTGACACCGTGACACCACCAAGGGCGGCTGCTCTGGCGTCACAAAAGAGTTGACTGCAGAGTGGAATAGCGCTCTGTTGTCTTCAGCGATGAGAGTAGGTTCCGTCTGTATGCTATGTATGTGTGGGTAGACCTGGTGAGCTGCCTATACCAGAGTGCATTCGCCCATGACACACGTGTCCCGTTGCAGGGTTTATGATGTAAGCGGCCATCATTTACAATTCGCGATCGCAGTTGGTGTTCCCGCAGGGTAAAGTAACCAGTGATCGCTGCATTGCACAAGCTATTATACCTCTGCTAGTGCCATTTCTTCGACGAGGAGATGATGTGCTTTTTCAGCTGGCCATTTCACGTCCACATACGGCTCCTGCGACGTAAGTTGTTCCTCGTGATGTCCAACTATTCTGGCCAGCAAGATCACCTGATCTCTCGTCATCTGAACACGCATTGGACATGATGAAGTGGGAACTTACTCGTTGTCCAGGGCTCGGAAATGCAACAAAAGATGGAAAGTGCTTGGTACAATCATCACAGGATGCCATTCCGCAGCTTTACAATCGTTCGATGCGAGAGTGCACACCAGCGGACCCACTAGAGGGGTTTACACTTTGTATTGATGACACTGTATGGGCACACTTTACTGAGATATCTGCTCCATCTTGACTGAGATGCATGTGCTTCATGAGGTCTGCATTTGTTATCATATGCTCCTGCAATTGCGAGTTACCCGTCGCCTTACTTGCCAATAAGAGGATCTTGGTTTTGAAGGTGCTGCATTTTTTTTCGGAAATGTAGCTATACGAATTGAAGTATTGCAATCTGCTGCCAGGACTGAAGTACTTAAATTTCTTTAAATTACTTTTTAAAAGATGTAAAGTAATAAGGCGAACATTGCTGTCGGATAACGCCTAGTGGCATTATTTCATGGAAGATATCTTCCACAAAAACTGTTATGTCGCAGAGAAGAAAAGGTTCTGATTTGCAACTGATCTTAGTAACGTAAGGTATAATTTCTAAAAGGGAAACCAAAAGCGATAGCTTTAAACATAGGTAAGAGCTGAAAAATATAAGTAAAATAAGATAGACAATTTGAAACAATTTAATACGACAGCTAAAAGTCTTCGTTATAGAGCATCAGAATGAACTTTTACTATATGAAAATTTAGGTAAGACGAACAAAGAGCTTTCGATCTTAAACAATCGATTGGATATATATGGAGTGCTTGCTGTCGATCTTGCTAGACGACACGACAATCGGAATATTGCAGTTTTTTTGCATTTATGGTAGGCCAAGTTCAGAACTCAAATATCCATGTCACAAGGCATGACGACGCAACTTACAAAAATTCTCTAGTAAATCGACTTTCCTACCGTAAGTAAGGCCAATTTTTTAACAGGCAACTTGACGTTATGGTAGAGTGCTTGTCTGCGACTTGGGAGTACTGGGTTCGATTCCTCATTAATGCAGATGTTCAAATAGAGGTGCTTGTTCTACGAGGATTTCCGTGAAGAGTAAAAAACATAACGATGGAAAAATTTTAATTTGTATTCTTTTCAAAATTTAAACGAGCTTTCGCGTGATGATGTTAGAAACAAAATCTGCATTTTTCATGAAACGTATAATTAGGTATTTATTATTTAACATATATTTGAAAGCCTTTATATTTGAATGACATAGGTACTCAAACTGAACGGGAAAACCTAGAAAAATTTTGATAAAACAAGACTCCAACCAGAGATTACTTGTCTCGAGGGCTACAGATCTTTTTCCATATTTATGCGTTTTACGCGTCGCCGAAATTCTCCTAGAATATGCAGCTTTTTTGAATATTTGTGTTAGGTGGAAATCAAACCGAGGTCAGCCAAGCGTGATTCGTTTTATTTTTTTGCTTCGTTTTCTTTGTCCTTGTTCTAGTCATTTGGTCGGGATGGACGTCACATGTCATCTCTTAAAGTTGATCGTCAAAATTCACTCGGTTTTTTATTTTTATTTATTTATTTTTAGTTTTATTTTTTTATTGCGGAGAGCAGCCAGCCCTCCGACCGAACACGCTGAGCTACCGTGCCGCGCTGCATTAGGTGATCGCCTTTACGCACTGCCTGTCGAAAAGTTAACGTTACCTTCATGTACTAAAGAAGTTTGGGAATCTTCAAACTTAATTTTCTCAAGAATGTTTAATAGTTGCATCTAACTGCTTTGGGTGTCTGATACTCATCATTGAACTTCACATATCATAAACATAAAAAATTACAAAAATCTGTTTCCTGTATGTTCTCCCTGTCAGACTGATAAAAACAGCTGCGGATACACAGGTTTATATCCAAAGATACTAAGAAAAAGAATGGTACTCAGCTACACTTTTCACATGAAACTATTTGCAGAGTGGACTGGACAAGACTAGACAAGAAATGACTCGACTAGACTAGAAGTAAATACACTTTCATAGGATTTGTCGGCGTAGAAAAATGTTCCACTATATAAAATGGTGAAGATGTACGAAATTCTACGGAAACTGACTGTAAATTACAGGAAGAGACAATATAAAATGCGCATAAGAATGAGGAAGGAAAAGTAAGAGTGGAAGATCAAGAATGAAGTGCACGGATTAGAAAGGGTATAAGATAGGAATGTAGTCATTGGCCCCTACTATTCTTACATTTACAGAAGAAACAATAATGGAAATAAAAGACTCCAGGCAGGAATTACATTCAGGGCGAAAGGTTATGAATTGAAGATTACCTGATGACATTCGCATCCTCAGCGACGTGAAGCAGAAATACAGGACCTTTCCAATGAGTATGAAATATAGATTCAGAGGAAACCGAAGAAAAATGAAAGTAATGGGAAGTAAAGAACATGATATTAGCGGTAAACCTAACATCAAAACTGATAATCTCGAAGAGGCCGAAATGAGGGAATTCTGCTGCGTTGCAAGCGAAATAACACGTGACGGACGAAGCAAAGGGGACATTGAAAGCAGTTGGCACAGGCAAAGAGGATATTCCGGTCCAAGAGAAGTCTAATGCTATCAAACATAGGCCTTAATTTAAGGAAGAAATTTATGAGAATGTATATTTGGAGTACAGCATTGTATGGTAGTGAATCATGGGCAGTGGGAAACCTGAAACAGAACAGAACCGAGGCATCTGAGGTGCGATGCTACAGATTGTCGAAAAATTAGATGGCCAGATAAGATAAAGAAAGCCGGCCGGAGTGGCCGCGTGGTTCTGGGCGCTACAGTCTGGAGCCGCGTGACCGCTACGGTCGCAGGTTCGAATCCTGCCTCGAGCATGGATGTGTGTGATGTCCTTAGGTTAGTTAGGTTTAAGTAGTTCTAAGTTCTAGGGGACTGATTACCACAGCAGTTAAGTCCCATAATGCTCAGAGCCATTTATTAAGATAAAGAATGAGGAAGTTCTCCGCAAAAACGTCGAAGAAAACATAAGAAAACACCGACAAGAAGGAGGGACAAGATGATAGGGTTTATGTTAAGACATCAGGCAGTAACTTACATGTTGCTTGAATGTGCTGTAGAGGAAGACAGAGATTGGAATGCATTTAACAAATAATTGAGGAGGTAGGTGCAAGAGCTACTCGCAGATGAAAAGGTTGGCACTGGAGAGGAATTCGAGGCGAGTGCCATCAAACCATTCAGAATATTCATAAAGAAAAAGCAGACATTGACTTAATTCAGAAGTCTTAACACACCTAAACGGAACAGGAATAGACGGCGATAGGAGTATATGCCACGGAAATGCGGATACTGTTGTAGTCTTTGATGTGATTTTGGATCATCGGAACAAAGACAACGCACTGTACGAAAACACGCCTGCAGTACCCTGTAAAGGAGTGTACTGATACAGCACTTTGTTGACAGACATTAATTATCTTGTTCTTAGGTCCAATTGGATGCTTGTTGGGGAAATGTAGTTATGGTTTCGTGTCCTTAACGAGATAATAGATGGCTATCGTCCATCTCCTGCCAATTCTGTAGTGAGTGTAGATATGCATTATGTGGATGAATGATGAATGCTTGTGCAGTGGCGTGTTGTCTTCTTTTACATATGAATGAGAAAGGAACGAAAGAAGTGGAAGTCACCGACAGCCAACTCTTCTCCACTAGCAGCAAGTAGTCTGCCTGGCTTACCTTTATCGTTATTGCTAAAGTCATTTGCATCGACTCAGTAGTGGGTACCACAACCACGAAAAATGCCGCCTTCATTCAATGTCACACGCTCTGTCTTCACGTGAAACTGCGAAGAAGTTGCCAAATTAATCCGCGGTAACGGTACAATAACTGGAAAGAATTCTTCTCCTACTAGGACACCACTACTGACAGAGGCGGGGCAATTGTAAGATCGCATTTTGCGGGATAGCATTTAAAATATGCTTACATCTATCCGGATTAATATGTTCAGTGGTTTTCCTAAAGCACTTGAGACAAATGGTAAGAGAGTTTGTTTCAAAATGGCACGTCTGATATCCGTTTGCATGTTTTACCCATCCTAGCCTGTGTTCCCCTCTCTGAAGATATCGTCGTCGACGGGACTTTACACTAATGTTACTTCCTTCCTTCCCTTTGTTATCAGCATCCGACTAGTGCACTTGAGGTAAATAGCTTAAGAAGACAAAAAGATTGTGTGGTTAATACTGTGGAATTTTCTGTGGATAACTAACTCGGTCCGGACAGACCTCGTAAGGTTCAACGGGACTGGCCAACCGCCGTGTCATGCTCAGCCTATATGCGAATATGGAGGGACATGTGGTCAGTACACCGCTCTCTTGGCCGTTGTCAGTTTTCGTGATCGGAGCCGCTACTTCTTAATCAAGTAGCTAGTGCACCACGCTTGCGAACAAAGTTTGGCACATCCGGACGGTGACCCATTTAAGTGCTAGCCAAGCCCGACAGCGCTTAACTTCGCTAATCTGACGGGACTGGTGTTTACACTGTAGCAAAGCCCTTTGCCCCGTGGATAACTACAGAAAGTATATTTTAGATACTGAAATTGAAAACATGTAGCGAGATACTGTGATTATTTTAAACCTATATATAGGGTGTGCCAATTATCTTGACCACCCTAAATAACTGTTTGTCCAGATGCAAATTACAAAACGTTTCAAACCGAATGTTCTCTAGCCGTCAGGGGGACATCAAACAGCATGATTGCCTTCGCTGTAGCGTCGTTTTTTAAAAAGATATGAAGAGCTCTATGACTTTTTTAAATGACACCCTGTATTTTTTATTCGGTAATTCATTTCCTCTCCTAAAGACCTGTTCAAAAATGTGTCACAGTGTACCATTCACTGAAACACAACGTTATTAATTACATAACACAACACTGACTTTGAGCCCGGGATCACAAACTCGTCCACTTGCTGGAGTTGTCAGAAAACGAATGAAAACCAAGTAAAAACACAACAAACAAAATTGACTCTGACTCTCCTGTACCATTGCCCAAGAGTAGAACATTCAAAGGTGCTCAAAGTGGTGACCCTGGACACCGATACACTGGTGCACTCGTTGAATGAAAGAATTATTTACTGCTTTCAGTGTTGCCTGCTGAAGAGAATTACAAGCAAGCACGATACTCTCCTGCATGTCCTCAGGAGTTGTTGGAATGTCGCGACAGACCATGTCTTTAATGCATCCACAAAGCATGAAGTCCAGAGGATTTAAATCAGGAGACGTAGCAGGAAATAACTGTTCCTCCTGGACCAATCCATGTGGCAGGATACCTTCGCTTCAGAACACGACATGCACGCAAGACATTAGGTGTTGGACATCCATCGTGTTGATATCACACAAACATTCTGGTTCTTAACGGCACTTCATCCAGAAGAGAAGGAAGAATTCGTATGAGGAAGTTGGCATACGTTGTGCCGTTTAGACTACCATTGATGAAATAAGGGCCAATAATTGTAGTACCAAGCCTCCCACACCAGACGTTAACTCTCCATTGACGTTGATGTTCCACCTATGTAAGCCATCGCGGGTTGTCGCTGGACCAATAATGCACGTTCCTTGTACGTATTTACCTGCCCTCTGTTTGAGAAGGAACATTCATCGGTAAGTAGAACATTGGAAAAGAAGTTCGGGCTGGCGAAGATTTGCTGCTGTGCCCGCTGGCAGAACTGTACACGATTCTGGAAATTATTCCCATGCAATTCTTGGTGTAGTGTACATGGTAGGGATGGAACCGATGGTGTGAAAGAATACGATGCACACTGGTTTTAGGAATGCCAATCTCGTGTTCAAGCTGTCGTGTGCTCACATATGGATTCATAGCAACGGAAGCGAGAACATTTTCAGCAGCTTCGTCTGTGCGAGTGCTAAGACGATTGTGTTGTCGTGGGTTGAAACTTCCCGTTTCCTGAAGCGTCGCAACATGACGAGAAGACATTCGTCGGGAAGGTGGTCCCTTGTCAGAATATCGCTCTCTGTACAATTCCGCTGCCAGCATAGCATTTCGCCTACCGTCAGCACCAACAATAAAAGAAACGTTATGTCGATGCAGTTTGTAGGAAGGACAGTCTTTACTGTATGCCTACTCTACACAACAGTATTTCAAATCAAATGGTTCAAATGGCTCTGAGCACTATGGGACTCAACATCTTAGGTCATCAGTCCCCTAGAACTTAGAACTACTTAAACCTAACTAACCTAAGGACATCACACACATTCATGCCCGAGGCAGGATCCGAACCTGCGACCGTAGCGGCCACGCGGTTCCAGACTGTAGCGCCTAGAACCGCATGACCACACCGGCCGGCACAACAGTATTTAAAAGGACTAAACTATTGTACTAAATGTACCCGTATTTAAGAAAACAGTATTGCAATTTCTGTTCTGCTAACTTACATTCCCCGTAGATGAGCGACATTTCTACCTTCTCTTCGTTGGTGTACATTCTACTCACAAAATTCTTCAACTGACGAAGGCTTACGGAATGATGGGTGTGCGTTCTACTTATGTTTACATTTGTCCTCTGTCAACGTGTGCTCGTGGATGTGTTCCATTACCCAGAGTACCTGCACTAAGCGCTGGGAGCGTCATCATTGTTGTGTTATGTAATTAATAACGTTGTGTTTCGGTGAATGGTACACTGTGATACATTTTTGAATAGGTCGTTAGGAGAGGAAATAAATTACCGAATAATAAATACAGGGTGCCATTTAAGAAAGTCATACCGCTGTTCATATCTTTGTAAAAAACAAAGCTACAACAAAGCCAATCATTCTGATAGATGTCCCCTTGACGACTAAAGAACATTTGCTTGAAACATTTTGTAATTTGCATCTGGAAAAACAGATATTTCGGGTGGTCAAGGTAAATGGGATACCATATATATAGGTTTCGTTGATGAGGGAAAAATTTAAGGTTTGTGTAAGAATAATAATGATGATGACAACATTGAAGTGTCGGAGACGGCTATTTCGCCAGAAGCAATAATAAATCTAGTAATGACGTTACAAGGACGCAGAAGACAGTCACCATCTTTAAATTAACGGTGAAACAGTGAAACGCAGCCCACTGAGCTGTTGCGTTGACTTTTTACCAGACTGTACCTGTCAGACAAATTTGATTTGAAACGAGAAATAATGAAACTCCTTTCTTAAGAATAAAAGCTGTTCCACCGGGAGCAGCGTCACAGATTGCAATATTACTTCAAGAGCACAGCAAGCGAAAGTCCTCCTTTCTTTTGTTTACTGTTATTGCTATGCTTTGAGACTTTCAGCGTTGCCAGAGAGATACCCCTGAAGAAAATAATCTGTCAAAAGTGCGCTAACTTACATGGGTGTGCAAAATCTAAAGACGAAGATAACTTCTGCATGACGTGTCACTGCCAAGTACTGTAAGTCGATGAAAGTTGGACCATGCACAGAAAGAACGGCTACAGTGTAGAACGGAAAATATGTGAAAGAATTGCGCAATGAGACGAACAAAAATAACATCTTTATTCATAGCCAATAACTACACTCAAGTCACTGGGATTGCTGATGGTCCCCCGGTCACTACAGATCACGAAACGTGGTACTTAATAGGGTCTGCGATAACCTGGGAGGGCTATGAATGCTCTGCAATGTGCTCCTATGCTGGGTACAAGGTTGGTGAGGAGTCTTTGTAACACGGTGTTCCTTTCATTCACCAACGCGGTTGGTAATTACTGAACGGTCGTTGGTGCATACGGACATATTGCAGTACGTCTACCCAACGCATCCCATACTTGCTCGTGATATTTAAGTCGGAGGGATGGGCAGGTCATTCGCCGAACATATTGTCGTTCCAAGAGTCCTGTCACCTGCGTTGCTCAACCATAAAAACAAAGTGAGGTCCGAATGTAATTCTGGAAAGACGCACATGGGAAAGAAGTACAGTGTCACAATAACATTGACCTATCAGGGTACTGTGTTCAAAGATTTGAAGATCAGTGTGCCCATGTGCTATTATGCCTCATAACACCATAACATCTGGACCTCCAAAACGATCATGTTCGACAATGTTTCTGGTTGCGTCACGTTGTCCCACCTCTCGCCACATGACAGTACATCCAGCACTGAACCAGGATGTCATCAAAATGGTCTACATAAGTCACTAATCGAAATCCAGTAAGAGTCAAACACGCGTTCTAATAAGAATTAAAGAGAATATCGTACGTTAGGTTGGCCAAATTAACAATTGTCGCCTCACAACCTAACGTAGAGCTCTGACTACTCTAGAGACATATGTCATCAAACTTGTTTGTAAATTGAAGGTGGAGGAAGAATTAAAGGAAAATGAAAGGATTACTGATGACACCTGTATTGGCTCATTGTGTAGAATCAACGGAGACGAGTGAAAGGGCTGTACCTCACTGGAATTCGAACCTGATATCTCCTGCATACTAGGCAGGTACGTTAACCACTGTGACTTTTTTCCGTTCTATTTGTTCGGGCCGGACGTCCTGCAACGATTGTTCAAGTTCATCGTTGACCATTAACTCAATTTTTTACTACAGAGGGCAGGTAATCCCCTGACCGAACACACTGAGCTTCCCTGGCTTGGCTTCGAAAACTCACAATACAGCTGTCACGTTCCACTCTAAGTTAGCATCGATCCAGATCCACCTGTTTACAGAGAATAATTGTACCTGTGTGATCTTACAGATTGTCGTCGTCTCATCGCTGCCAACGTCGCCTACTGGAGCTGCTGCCTGCCGCGTGCCCACTTCAAGGAGTCGCCGCTGCCGCTTTCTCCTGCAGGTTCACTGCTGTCATTCACTGCTGGGTGGAGCTGTCTTCCATGCCGTCGCCGCCCCAGCTGCCGCCCTGAGGAGCCGCCTCGCCATCGTCGCTGCCGATTCGGTGGGGCTCTGCCCTGCCCCAGCTGCTGCAGTTGCCACCATCCAAGAAACCTACCAAACACCTACCGTTGATCCTGCCCCCATCCCATCCCCAAAGAAAACCCTTAATCCCGGCACCCCACCCATTCCCATGGACACGACCTCATCCCGCACTCCTACAGCTCCTTTGACCCACACCTTCATCCTCTCAAATCCTTACTCTCAATTTCTCGACACCCACACCCTCACCCTGGCCATCTGTAAATACTTCCCCAGTGCCCCCATCTCCCTAATCATTCCTTACAAGGACTTGTCCTCATCAAACCCCCAATGCATCCTTTCACACTAATCTCCTTTACAAAGTCCCATGTGTCCACTATGGCTGACAAGCCACCCTTACCCCTTCCACACTCCCTCCTCTTCCTGACAGTCTCAACCTCCCTGATGTCAGCTGACCTTCAACACAAATGAAGCTCAGTCCCGTGGTCATGGAGGCTGAGATGTTGGCCAAACTCAGTTCCCACCCTGACCTTGAAATCCACTTGGCCCGTCACATCTTTAATGATGCTGGGCCGACTTACCTTAAGAGAATCTTCAACGAATCCTCCTTTCGACTACCTTCTTACAGAGGGAGCCCCCATCTTTAACAGATGCCACAAAGTTGACCACTCCTGTTCCCCCCCTCCAGTCCTACCACAGCCAACAGTGTCATAAATATAATGTATATATCACTACCAATTGTAGATTCCCCCTACCTGTCCCCACTGCAAAGATTGACTCTTCCTCAAGAACTGCCCCAACCTCACCTCTCCTCTCTCCTGTAATACCTGCAATGAATTCCATCCTACCCACTCTTATAAATGCAAAGCAAAGCCTCCTCCTGTCAACCCAGACCTCACTGTCCCTATCCACTCAGTAGATGATCCCATACACCCCAACAACTCCATCTGTCCTCCTCCTACAGCAGAGGACGTCATCTGCTTCATCACCAGTATCCTATGAAACATCCACCCTTTCCAAAGCCCCAAACCCTTTCCCAAATTGTCTCACTGCCCATTTCATCTTTCACCTCACCACCTATGCCACCTATTCCCACAACCAGGCCCACTTCACCTTCACCCCTCACCACCCTAGTCTAAATCTTCCCAACCATGGCGTGACATTATTACAGCATCGTTTACCATAATATCTACTCTCTGCCACCCACAAACATCTCTTCCTGCACACCATCAATGAACACTGCATGGATGCCTTCATAATAAATGAAACCTTCCTCCAACCCAGTCTCTCTATCTCCACAGCCCCTTACACCCTCCACTACATTGATAACCCATACCCCTTTGCCCATGGTGAGGTTGCTATTGGTCACCTTAAACACGTCCCTGTGACTGCCACAGACCTCAATATCCACAGCCGTGCTCCTGCTGACCTCCACCGGTGGCATCAGTTGTATGTTGTATCTTAGCGGGGGACCTAGAAATGATGGAGAGGCTCAGTCCCTGCCACAGCCGCAGCGGTTCACTACCCCAAGACGACTACCACAGTCCATTTCATCCTTCCACCACCCCACACTGAACCCAGGTTATTGCATGGTTCGGCCACCAGATGAGTGTAGTGTAATGGTGGTGTAGGCGTACATGGAGAACTTCTTTGCACAGCAGTTTCTGACATAGTGTAGGTCAGGCGGAATAAGGGGAACCAACCTGCATTCGTCGAGGCAGATGGAAAACCGCCTACAAACCATCCACAGACTGGCCGGCTCACTGGACCTCGACACAAGGCCGCCAGGTGTATTCATGCCAGGGACCAGGCAGTTCTTCCCACTTCAGAAAGCCATGGGTTAGACTGCTCAGCTAACCGGGCGGGCTGGCGTCAGTTTATCACCACCCTCCAGGGAGACCTGGTTCCTCTCCCCCAACACACCTGATCTGTATGCAGCACTACTTCTTATGTGATCCTAGCCTCTCCCAACTTCCTTGGGAGCGTCACTGCGGAAGTCCTTAACCTCATTGGCAGTGAGCATGCCCCTATCCTCCTCACTGATGGCTGCCATCCCTGCCCCATTACTCAACTGAACATTTCTCCTAAACCTGTCCCTGATTACTCCCACGCCAACTGTGATGCCTACCAGGACTCCTTACACACCTAGGTCAAACGCCACAACCTTACCCTCCAATCTCCCATTGACATCTCCCATATTGCTACCTTCTTCCACCATATCCCTGTCAAAGATATCCATCCTCACTGCCTAGCCATGCCCCCGCAGGTTGTCCTTCTCTTTTGTGAATCCCATTGACTCTACCGATCTTTCCTCTGCACTCTGCACTGACAATTACGTCGACACATTCGCAACATGCTTACTGCGAAGAAATGCCGTGCCTGGCGACAGAAATGCACACAACTCAACACCACACTTCTGATAAACTCTTCCAAGTATTGGTCTGCTTTCCAACACCTTACTGGGAACCATTCTACCCTGCAATACCCTCTCCTCCATGATGACCGTCCATTACCTGACAACAACTTCGCCTTCCACCTATCCATTGCATTCCAGATGATTCCCAATTTCATTGTTTCCACTTACCCTCCACATCTGCAACTTTCATCTTTCCCAAGGTGGCATCTGTGAACTCCCCCTCCCGGATGATGCCCTCTATCTCTCCATTTATCTCTCCTATCAACTCTGATCCTCACCTCCCCCTTCCCCCCTCTGTCCTTTTCATGGCTCCCTCTTCACCCCCTCCTATCCTGTTGTCCCTCTTCCCCACCTACCCTCTCTTAGTCTCCCTTCTCTCCCCCGAGACCTTTTGCACTCCCCTCTTCTGCTCTTCCCCACTCCCTCTCGTGTCTGCCTTCCCCCTCTCCCTATGAGTCCTCTCCCTCCATATTCTCCTTTCCACCCATTACTTTTTCCTCTCCTCCCCCTTTGATCCCCTCATCTGTCCACCCCCCCCCCTCCATATACCCTACGCTGTGGTGTGTCAACTCTGTGCCAACATTTTAGTGCAGTATTTTGAGTACGAAGTGTTCTGCGTCTTTTACGAAATGTAGCGAACAGAACCATACTGTCGCCGTGTGTTTTTTTGTCTGTCTATTATTGCACCTGACTGCTTACTGTGTTTGTTCAAATGGTTCAAATGGCTCTGAGCACTATGGGACTTAACATCTATGGTCATCAGTCCCCTAGAACTTAGAACTACTTAAACCTAACTAACCTAAGGACAGCACACAACACCCAGCCATCACGAGGCAGAGAAAATCCCTGACCCCGCCGGGAATCGAACCCGGGAACCCGGGCGTGGGAAGCGAGGACGCTACCGCACGACCACGAGATGCGGGCTACTGTGTTTGTTAATTATCTCTCGTTTTATCTTTTAACTTCTACAGATTTCCGCCATTTTTAAAATTTAAAACTCACCGCTTTTATCGTCTGCTTTTATTATTATTATCTTCTTATTACGTTTTTAAAATTCTGTAGGCTGAAGAGCGGCGTACTAACCTGCTGCGAGCTCTCACCAATAAAGGAAAAAAAATCTCTAAGCTAGAGCTTGAGCTGAGCTGCAAATCAGTCGGTCACCACAACACACTTTCGAAAGAGTGATGTAAACAAAAAATAATTATTGTCAGTGTTATGTCCTATTTCTGTTTGAGAACGCATGACGTTACATCAAGGGTCAGAGCCCAGCATGGGTAGGTTCAATGCATCCAGATTTCTTTGTAAGCAAATAGAATTTTTTTGTATCTTACGTGGCACGACATTACACACTATACTCTTTTGACGCACCTCGTAAATATTCGTCTGCAAACCGCCACGCCCTCTATGGTGGGAGAAGACATTATATCGGAAACACTTTATCCTCTTACAGTTGGGATTGTGACACATCTTAGTTAAAAAACGTTTTTAAATTTTTCCGCTCATTACTTTTACTCGTGATGCATATTGGAGAGAATAATATGCTTTTTGAATCGTACTGGACTGTCGTTTGTCGTTGATTGGAAGTAAGGCCCACTGCAGCATTTTCGTCTCCCTTGTATTTTTTTTTAGGGTTATGTGTCTCTCTCTCCCGTTAATGAATCAATCCTGTGAAAAATCATTCAGATCTTCCTTGAATCGTCTCCGTCGTAGATATAAACCGAGTTCCCACATCAATAATCACTAGTCAAAAATTCTTTGACTTGAGATTTTGTAAGTAAGCTGTTTCATTGGTGAATTCCACTTTCCCGATAAACCTCAAACGGCGACCTACCTTCCCCACTGAATGATCTATGTGATCGTTCACCTTAGTCCGCTCGATATAGATGCTGACAGATCTTCTAAGACTGTAATTGCAATGACTAACCGTTGACTGTGATTGTGACGTTTATGGTAAGGTGACAGTATTAGCACTGATCATCTCTAAGATATCCTTCTTTCCGAAATTTTTGTTAGTTAATTCGCCTCTCTGTATACAAATATGTCGTCTGAAAACAGACTGAACGGGTAAGAACATTGCATGCCGTATCATTTACACTGAGATCACAAAAGTCATGGGATACCTCCTAATACTGTGTCGGACCTCCTTTTGCCCGGAATAGTGCAGCAGCTCGTCGTGGCGTGGACTCAACAAGTCGTTGGAAGTTCCATGCATAACTACTGAGCTGAGCTGCCCCTACAGCCGTCCATTATTACGGAAGTGTTGCCGGTGCAGGATTTTGTATACGAACCGGCCTCCCGATTACGTTCCATAAATGTTCGATGGGATTAATGTCGGATGATCTGTGTGACCAAATCATTCGCTCGAATTGTCCAGATTGTTTTCCAAACCAATTGCGAACAATTTTGGTCCAGTGACACACCGCATTTTCATCCATAAAATCTCCATCGTTGTACCGGTGCAAATGGTCTCCAGGCAGCTGAACATAACCATTTCCACTGAATGATCGATCCAGTTTGGACAATCCACGTAAACACAGCCCACGCAATTATAGAGCCACCACCAGCTTGCACAGTGCCTTGTTGACAACTTGGGTCCATAGCTTCCTGGGGTCAGCGCTACACTTGAGCTCTACCATTGGCTCTGACCAACTGAAATCGGGACTAATCTGACCAGACCACTGTTTTCCAGTCGTCTAGAGTCCAACCAATATTGTCACTAGCCCAAGGGAAACGCTGTAAGCGACGTCATGGTGTTAGCAAAGGAACTAACGTCGGTCGTTTTCTGCCATAGCCCATTATCGCCAAATTTCGCCGCACTGTCTTAATAGGTACGTTTGCCGTACGTTCAACATTGATTTCTGCGGTCATTTCACGCAGTAGTACTTGTCTGTTAGCACTGAAGACTCTGAGCACGCTCCGCTGCTGTCGGTCGTTAAGTGAAGGCTGTCGGCCACTGTGTTGTCCGTGGTGAGAGATAATGCCTGAAATTTGGTTTTCTAACCACACACTTGTGACTGTGAATCTCGGAATATTGAATTTCCTTAGAGTTTTTGTAACGGAATGTCACATGCATCTAGTTAAAACTACCAGTCCGCGCTCAAAGTCTGTCAGTTCTCATCGAGCGGCCATAATCACGTCGGAAACCTTTTTACACAAACCATCTGACAGCTACCGCAATGCACTACATTTTGCATTTTGTTCTTGTGTAAGCAATGTTACCACCGTCTCTATATGTGCATAACGCTATCCAGTGACACCTCATTGCGTGTACAGGATGCTCCATTTATTTTGATTAGAATAATTACCAAATTACTTTCTGTCTGGAAGAACAAGAAATGTGTGTACAAGCTATTTCTGTTTAGTCACCTCGTTAACTAGCATGACGACCGTTCTTGTAAATTTTCTTATTAGGAAGATATGAACAGCAGTATATCATTTTTAAATAGCGCTTTTCCATGTGTGAATTATTGACCATCACTTCTGAATCACTCTGTACGAGGATGAGGCATACTTGGAAAAAGACTGGGATACAGGAAGATAACAGCTGGATTATGTCATGGTGAGACGGTGATTCCGAAATAGGATATTGGATTGTAAGACCTACCCAGGAGCAGACATACAGCCCACATTTCAGTAAAGATGAAGAGTGGACTGAAGTTTAAGAAAATCGTCCGGAAGAATAAGATTGGTAGTAATACTGATACTGGCGCGTTTGAAGTTCTCTGTGGCCTTAGATGTTGCGAGAATGAATATCATTAGGTAGTTCGGTTGGAGAAGAAAGGACATTTCTAGAAAGGACGATGACAGACCAACGTAGGTGCATGGAAACGATCGTGAATGACAGAAATGGGCAGCAATTTACAGTATTTAGTAAGTCACAGTACACATATAACAAAAAAAAGGTCACAGCAGATCGTACCTTAGGAATCAGCATTACTTGTCGTAGGTATAAGTGTCTGGACTACATCAATTCCCACAATGCCAACATCCTCGCCACCATTGTCATCCTGCAGGGGCAGGGGGAGGGGGTGGTGACAAGCTGAACCGGACCCCTCTCGCCACCAAGACACCCATCGTATTATTAACTACCAAGTGCTCCCGTTTTTTTGCTGGGAAGCGATGCGTCTCTGATGTGGTCAATGAGTCTCGTGAAGTGATGTGACCCACCATGGAGTGCTGGATGCTCATTGGTGAGGTCTGCAAGCTGTAACGTACCTCCAAGAGAAAGGAGTCTATTTTCAATGATCTATCTTGAAAATTTCAAATTTTAGAGTCTTGTGGGATGTGTTTTCCCTTCTGCAGTGCGTGAATTTGCCACGTGAAACGTTAGGGTTGGACTATTTTGATCATGTAAGTGAGTCCTTTTGCGAGCTTGACTGTTATCAGGTGTCATCTCTCTAGCAAGCTTATTTTAGTGAGGAGAATGAGGTGTCTGGGAAACCTGCATACTCGGTTCGCTAGACAAACAATGAAATAAGTCTTAATTAGTTTTATTACAGTAAGAGAATTACAATACGTAACTTCGGCAATCACACAGATGTGTCACAAGCAAGCATACGAAATAGTCAGTCTTCGCAGTGACTGGTGATCTCTAACTGACAAAAGTCTGTCCTGAACTGCTATTGAAGTGGCTAATCTTGATGCTGTTATGCAAGTCGCTAATCTTGAAGCTGCTACTGAATTGTGGCGTCACCAGTCTGTCGCGGCGCTTATATCCTCTTCACACAGGGGCCGCTGTTTTCACGTTGTCGTCCTAAAGGGAGGTCGGTTCAGCGTGCGGTTGGTTGACTTCTTCTCACAGCCTTCTCTATCCTGACTAGCGTGCCGGAGCTTGACTTTACGCCGGAACATTCCTCCTCCCCCCCCCCCCCCCCCAAAGCGACGGCGACGGACAGTCGGGGTATATGGAGCACACGGAAACTGGGAGAGAGGCAGGGCGTGGACGCTCCGATGGACCGGAAGCTGTGGTGGTAGGGGACGTCACACTTCCTGTCGTATCCCGCCATCCGGCATTCGCTCTGGTGGAAACGTACCCCGGAAAACGCCCAGATGGGTGCGTGTCCACCTCCTGAGGCCCATACCTAGATATAGAAGGTGCCGGCCGCTGCAGCGTGGGTGCGTCTAGTTTCATCGGTAGTACGAGAGGAGGCGAAGGCTCCTTCTCCATGGGGTCGTCCCGCAGTGTCATGATGACACCCTCTGGCGGTTCTGTATCCGCGCTATCCTCAGGATCCGTGAGTCTGGGGGAAGAGATACAGAAGGATCACCGTGCACATGACAGTGGCGAATTTGACTGCGATGTCGACGCTGCAATCCGTCTGGCCCTGAAAGGAGATACAGTATGCGCCAAGTCGACGAAGGATCTCGCCTCGCTCCCACCGTCTGCTGCTGCTAAAAACCATGAAAACCACAGTATCATGTGGCGTGAAGCGATGCTTGCGGCCATCCTTCGGCGCCGGATGCTGAGGAGGGTGGAGCAGGTGCACCAGTGTCCGATGGCGACGGCCTTGAACCAATTCCGCCGGCGATGGTACATCTCGTGGATGCGAACAATAGGAGGCGAGGAACAGTTACATTGCTTGATCCCTAGTGTGTGGCGGAAGTTTGGCCATCTGTTGCTTGAAGGTTCTGACAAAACGTTCCGCTTCGCCGTTTGACTATGGATGGAACGGTGCACTAGTTAGTTAGTGTATGCCATTGCGTTCACAGTATGCATCAAACTCATTTAATGTGAATTGAGAGTCGTAGTCCTACACTATTACTTAGGCAAACCTTCGAGGCAAAAAATAGAAGATAACGCCTGAACTGTGCTACGTGACGTTGTCGAGGTCATTGGCACAGCAAAAGGAAACTTGCAATAAGAGTCTAACACGATCAACTAACGAGTGCTCCACAAGGTCCTGCAATGACTATGTGCACATGTTTTCATGGTGATTGCGACTTAGGCCAAGCAGAGAGTTTTTGTGATGGAGCGGACTGAGCTTCCGCACATGAGTGACACTGTGACGTCATCAGTTCTATTTGGGTGTCCATACCCTGCCACCCCGTGGTCTAGGGGTAGCGTCTTTGATTCACAATCAAAAAACGTCTTCGATCCCCGCCACTGCCTAAATTTTGATAAATAATCAGCATTGGCGGCCGAAGACTTCCGGCATAAGAAGTCACCCTCACTCTGCCAACGGCCTTCTCAAAGAGGGCGGAGGAGCGGATAGAGGTACAGGGCACTCTCTTGTCCTAGGGGTGGGAAATTGCCCCTAAAGGCGGAAGAATCAGCAATGATCAACGACATGAGAATGCAGAAGGCAATGGAAACCACTGCATTAAAGACACGTAACGTGTATCCACAGGACATGTGGCCTGTAATTGAAGAAGTGTCATGATGATCTCTCCATTGGCAAAAGATTCCGGAATAGTCCCCCATTCGGATCTCCGGGAGGGGACTGCCAAGGGGGAAGTTACCATGGGAAAAAAATTGAATAATCTACGAAAGGATAACGTTCTACGAGTCGGGGCGTGGAATATCAGAAGCTTGAACGTGGTAGGGAAACTAGAAAATCTGTAAAGGGAAATGCAAAGGCTCAATCTAGATATAGTAGGGGTCAGTGAAGTGAAGTGGAAGGAAGACAAGGATTTCTGGTCAGATGAGTATCGGGTAATATCAACAGCAGCAGAAAATGGTATAACAGGTGTAGGATTCGTTATGAATAGGAAGGTAGGGCAGAGGGTGTGTTACTGTGAACAGTTCAGTGACCGGGCTCTTCTAATCAGAATCGACAGCAGACCAACACCGATAACGATAGTTCAGGCATACATGCCGACGTCGCAAGCTGAAGATGAACAGATAGAGAAAGTGTATGAGGGTATTGAAAGGGTAATGCAGTATGTAAAGGGGGACGAAAATCTAAAAGTCATGGGCGACTGGAATGGAGTTGTAGGGGTAGGAGTAGAAGAAAAGGTTACAGGAGAATATGGGCTTGGGAAAAGGAATGAAAGAGGAGAAAGACTAATTGAGTTCTGTAACAAGTTTCAGCTAGTAATAGCGAATACCCTGTTCAAGAATCACAAGAGGAGGAGGTATACTAGGAAAAGGCCGGGAGATACGGGAAGATTTCAATTAGATCATGGTCAGACAGAGATTCCGAAATCAGATACTGGATTGTAAGGCGTACCCAGGAGCAGATATAGACTCAGATCACAATATAGTAGTGATGAAGAGTAGGCTGAAGTTCAAGACATTAGTCAGGAAGAATCAATACGCAAAGAAGTGGGATACGGAAGTACTAAGGAATGACGAGAAGCGTTTGAAGTTCTCTAACGCTATAGATACAGCAATAAGGAATAGCGCAGTAGGCAGTACAGTTGAAGAGGAATGGACATCTCTAAAAAGGGCCATCACAGAAGTTGGGAGGAAAACATAGGTACAAAGAAGGTAGCTGCGAAGAAACCATGGGCAACAGAAGAAATACTTCAGTTGATTGATGAAAGGAGGAAGTACAAACATGTTCCGGGAAAATCAGGCATACAGAAGTACAAGTCGCTGAGAAATGAAATAAATAGGAAGTGCAGGGAAGCTAAGACGAAATGGTTGCAGGAAAAATGTGAAGACATCGAAAAAGGTATGATTGTCGGAAGGACAGACTCAGCATACAGGAAAGTCAAAACAATCTTTGGTGACATTAAAAGCAACGGTGGTAACATTAAGAGTGCAATGGGAATTCCACTGTTCAATGCAGAGGAGAGAGCAGATGGGTGGAAGGAATACATTGAAAGCCTCTATGAGGGTGAAGATTTGTCTGATGTGATAGAAGAAGAAACAGGAGTCGATTTAGAAGAGATAGGGGATCCAGTACTAGAATCGGAATTTAAAAGAGCTTTGGAGGACTTACGGTCAAATAAGGCAGAAGGGATAGATAACATTCCATCAGAATTTCTAAAATCATTGGGGGAATTGGCAACAAAACGACTATTCACGTTGGTGTGTAGAATATACGAGTCTGGCGACCTACCATCTGACTTTCGGAAAAGCATCATCCACACAATTCCGAAGACGGCAAGAGCAAACAAGTGCGAGGATTATCGCACAATCAGCTTAACAGCTCATGCATCGAAGCTGCTTACAAGAATAATATACAGAAGAATGGAAAAGAAAATTGAGAATGCGCTAGGTGACGATCAGTTTGGCTTTAGGAAAAGTAAAGGGACGAGAGAGGCAATTCTGACGTTACGGCTAATAATGGAAGCAAGGCTAAAGAAAAATCAAGACACTTTCATGGGATTTGTCGACCTGGAAAAAGCGTTCAACAATATAAAGTGGTGCAAGCTGTTCGAGATTCTGAAAAAAAGTTGGGGTAAGCTATAGGGACAGACGGGTCATATACAATATGTACAACAACCAAGAGGGAATAATAAGAATGGACGATCAAGAACGAAGTGCTCGTATTAAGAAGGGTGTAAGACAAGGCTGTAGCCTTTCGCCCCTACTCTTCAATCTGTACATCGAGGAAGCAATGATGGAAATAAAAGAAAGGTTTAGGAGTGGAATAAAATACAAGGTGAAAGGATATCAATGATACGATTCGCTGATGGCAATGTTATCCTGAGTGAAACTGAAGAAGAATTAAATGATCTGCTGAACGGAATGAACAGTCCAATGAGTACACCGTATGGTTTGAGAATAAATCGGAGAAAGACGAAGGTAATGAGAAGTAGTAGAAATGAGAACAGCGAGACACTTAACATCAGGATTGATGGTCACGAAGTCAATGAAGTTAAGGAATTCTGCTACCTAAGCAGTAAAATAACCAATGACGGACGGAGCAAGGAGGACATCAAAAGCAGACTCGCTATGGCAAAAAAGGCGTTTCTGGTCAAGAGAAGTCTACTAACATCAAATACCGGCCTTAATTTGAGGAAGAAATTTCTGAGGATGTACGTCTGGAGTACAGCATTGTATGGTAGTGAAACATGGACTGTGGGAAAACCGGAACAGAAGAGAATCGAAGCATTTGAGATGTGGTGCTATAGACGAATGTTGAAAATTAGGTGGACTGATAAGGTAAGGAATGAGGAGGTTCTACGCAGAATCGGAGAGGAAAGGAATATGTGGAAAACACTGATAAGGAGAAGGGACAGGATGATAGGGCATCTGCTAAGACATGAGGGAATGACTTCCATGGTACTAGAGGGAGCTGTAGAGGGCAAAAACTTTAGAGAAAGACAGAGCTTGGAATACGTCAAGCAAATAATTGAGGACGTAGGTTGCAGGTGCTACCCTGAGATGAAGAGGTTATCACAGGAAAGGAATTCGTGGCGGGCCGCATTAAACCAGTCAGTAGACTGATGACAAAAAAAAAAAAAAAAACACTGCCAAGTACAGTGTCGACGCGCTAACTGTTTCATATGAACTATCTCTCTCAGCGTCCTTGGTGGTGAAGTAACTGCAACACTAGTTTTTGCAAAGCTTTGTGGATCAACACACGTAACTGTCCACTGGAATTTTGAGCAAGAATCACACCTTTATGTATGGCGAGGCTATGCCGACGCGCAAAGTATCGGCGCAGTACAGCGTTCTTTATGCTATTGAAAGAGCGAGGCCAAGATGTGCGAATGTACTAGCAAAATGTTCAAATCTGAATCAGCTTCCGTGGCCTGCGAAATTTTCCTAAAGTTCAGAGGAAAGGATTGAAGAAATTCAGAATTCTGAGCATCGATGTGACAACAAGATGCAGCAGAAGCGTCAATGTCTGTAGTCAGGGCCAATCGGAAGACCTGAAGGTGCCTCCGCATTACCATGTTGAGCTATCGGGCAAGAGACAATCTCGCATTGGTATTAAGGTAGCAAAACAAAGCCCATCTTTGCAACTTTTGGGCAGTTCGTACAGGAAACGGATTCATTTAATGAAACAAGGATTGCAATGGCTTGTGATCCGTTACTACGTAGAATTTTCTGCCAGATAAATAGTGGTGAAAAAAATCACATATCTCCACTCTGCACTTTAGTCCGCATCAGATAACACACGAAACAAAGCACGCAAGTTTTTAATGTGTTCTTCAGGTTTACGAACTACTACGACAACATCGTCCAAATAGTTTGAACAGTTTGGTACTTGAGCAGTCAGCTGTTCAAAATACCGTTGGAAAATGGCGGGTGCGGAAGCACTGCCAAAAGGCAAGCGCAAATATTTAAACAACCCCAAATGAGTGTTCACAACACACACGGTTTGAGATTCTTCAAAAATCAAATGGCTCTGAGCACTTTGGGACTTAACTTCTTAGGTCATCAGTCCCCTAGAACTTAGAACTACTTAAACCTAACTAACCTAAGGACATCACACACATCCATGCCGGAGGCAGGATTCGAACCTGCGACCGTAACAGTCGCGCGGCTCCAGAATGTAGCGCCCCTAGAACCTCTCGGCCAGTCCGGCCGGCTGAGATTCTTCATCTAGTGGTATGTGAAGATATGAGTCGCACAAATGAATTTTCGGAAAGTAGCGACCAGCGCCTAATCTGTCCATGAGATCCTCTTGGCATGGAAATGGATAAGTATCAATCACAGTTAATGGGTTTACTGTAGACTTAAAGTAAACACAGAGGCGACTGCAGCCACTTTGTCCCGTAATGCAACGGGAACAGTTCTGGCCTGGAAAAATTTCGGCTGAGCATTGTCTTTCATAGTAATATGTGCAACTAAATTCTTAGCCTTTCCTAAACCTTCATAAAAGAGTTCAGGAAATTCTTTCAGCGAGCTAGCTACACTGCCTTTGGCAATGAATGCTGTCACTGACAAAATATTTACCTGAATTTGAAAGCCAAACAAATCAAACGAATCAAGGCCAAATATTTTAGCACAATCGCGTGATTGCAGCACAGTGAAAGTCACAGTTCGCGTTTGCGAGTGATATATGGCAGGTAAAGTACATTTTCCGAGCACTGGAATGTCTTGTCCATTACAATCCGTCAGGTGCATGCTAGACAGGCATAAGGAGCCTAACAGTGCATATGTGTTACGATTCAGCAATGTAGTAGAGGAACCGGTGTGCAACTGAAATTTCACAC
The DNA here is from genome assembly GCF_023864345.2 of Schistocerca serialis cubense. Taxonomy (NCBI): domain Eukaryota; kingdom Metazoa; phylum Arthropoda; class Insecta; order Orthoptera; family Acrididae; genus Schistocerca; species Schistocerca serialis. Next base: position 611,445,625 of record NC_064641.1, on the reverse strand, counting down.
GTTTTCCACTAAGATGCAAATGAGCAAAAAGTTTGTTGGACTGGCGTAGCTCTGAAGAAACTCTTTGCTTGCTAGTTTTGCTAATGACTGCAGCAGGGTTTGAATACACTGCATTGATTACATGGGGCCGGCCGGAGTGGCCGAGAGGTTCTAGACGCTTTAGTCTGGAACCGCACGACCAGTACGGTCGCAGGTTCGAATCCTGCCTCTGGCATGGATGTGTGTATCGTCCTTAGGTTAGTTAGGTTTAAATAGTTCTAAGTTCTTGGGACTGATGACCTCAGATGTTGAGTCCCATAGTGCTCAGAGCCATTTGAACCATTTGATTACATGGGTTTATGACAAGATTTCTGTGAGTGGGCTGAATTCTTACGCTTGTTCCGCTGCAAACATACGGATTGTACGTGATATTTCTTGCCAAAAGCGTAACACTGTGTTCGTTGGGATGGGCAATCCTAGCGTGTGTGTCGTGAACAGCACCGATGGCAAGGCTTAATTCAGTTTACTGATGTAGCTGACTGTGTAGAGAACTGTTCACGTGGCTCGGTGCGTGCGTGCTGTTGCTGCTTACTGGGACGGACTTGAGTAAGGGACAACTCAACCTGACAAATTGGTGGCAGCTCAAATTTATCGGCCGTGACGCCACCTGAATCATACTGATCGAGAATTGGCACTACGTGCTGAAATGATGCATCGAACTGTTCCCAAATCTGTTCTCTAAGGTTGACATCAGCTACACTGTACATGATCGCATCACGCAACATAAAATCTGAATATAAAGCACCACAAGCAAATTTGAATTTGCATTTCCTCATCATACCCTGCACATCTGTTACCCACTGACGATAAGTTTGTTCTGACCTTCTCTTGCAATGAAAGCATTGGTTCCAAGCTGCCACCACATTCATTTGTTAGTCATAACAGTTAGAGAATATGCAACCTGATCATAGGAAAGTTCACAGGAAGTGGCGTTAGGAATCAATTTCTGAATGAGGCGAAAGACTGCACTCCCTATCATTGACAAAAAGTAATGTAGTTTCACAGTTTCTAATATTTTGTGAGTAATGACATGGGATTCATACTGTTGCAATCACTCGAGCCATTCCTCATATTTTTCGTTAAACTGGTGACAAGGAGGTGTGGCACTCGGAGCTACAGTTGTTGCCTGCTGGGCTGAGATAGGTGTTCGGTTTGCCAATAACTGCTGTACCGTATTGAGAAGGGCTGCAATCTGCTGCATCTGAAACGGAAACATCTGTGTTAGCCGCGTTGCATCTATCGCTTGCAACTGAGGAGCCTGCACAGAGGGTGACAGAGGTGAGCTGCTCATTTTGGAATAGGTAAATGCAATAAATAGACAATGCAAGCAATAAAAATAAGCACACAAGCAAAGAAAATTTCCATGACGCCCACTTGAAAACATTGAATAGAAGAAACACTATAAGACACACTATTAAAATATGTAAACACACTCCTTCAAAGTAAAGACAAGGTAGAATTAAGTCCCTAGCAAAACACAAAAGACCATGACTGCACAAAATCTGTGCCAGCCAGGCTCTGGGTTGTTGCTATGGTTTCTTTCACCTGGTCGCCAATCTTGTAGTGTCTAGGAAGCCTGCATACTAGGTTCGCTGCACAAACAATCAAACGTGGGTTTACAATTTAATTGTCGCAATTACACAGGTGTGTCGCAAGCAAAGCGTCACATACTAAACAATCAGTCTTTGCAGTAACTGCTTATCTCTAACTGACAAAAGTCTGTCCTGAACTGCTATTGAAGTGGCTAATTTTGACGCTGCTATCCAAATCGCTAACCTTGAAGCTGCTATTGAACTGCGGCGTCACCAGTCGGTCGCGGCGCTTATGTCCTCTTCACATAGGGCCCGCTGCTGTAGCGTTGTCGTCCTAGAGGGAGGTCCGTTCATTGTGTAATTGCCTGACTTTTTGTCACAGCCTTCTGTTCCCTTTCATTTCTGACTGGCGTGCCGAAAACTTGACTTTACGCCGTAACAGAGAAGGATCCAGTATGTTGTTCGAATTAGTGTCTAGCAGGCTGGGAGGTACATTAATTGCCATCAGATGTTTTACAATACTCCTCTCTTCCATCAGTTTGTGGCACTCAGTTGGAGTACCAGATGGCCAACATTCTTCTGGCTGTGAAGGTCATGGTGGACCTTTCCTCCAAACATTCGAAGATTGGCTTTGATTCCCAAGATTAAATGATCCACTGGATTATCATGTTTAGGGCAATGTCTCCACTAACTATGCTACGTATGTGTATGAATTTCTGTAACTCTCTCACAGATGAGGGTCCCATCGATTAGCGTCGCTGCGTATCCAGCGTAAGGTCACCGTCGCGTTCGTCTATAACACTGAGTAACCACTATCGCACCGTAAAGCTGCTCAGAAATATCTTAGTAATCGTGCTTAGAGAATTGCATCTAGAATTTCTAGAAGTGGCATTGTTATCTTTTTGACAGGTGAAAGTCCATTCTTGCTTCTGGCTAAGTGAATCATAATCACTGTGTTGCCACATAAGACACTGCAGATGTACAGACCAGCCCAACACGCTTGTTCCGAAGCATGACAAAATACGGGAATCTGAACATTGGGATTTTTAGTAACTGATATACACACATCAAAAAAAGTTTTGCATCACCTCGGTTCAGAGAGCTCCGGAATCCGTACAGAAAACTGGAATAGAGATCAACATAAACATCATTTCCGCTCTTTTTATTGCTCATGAAAACCACACATTTATGTTGTACCACCATACAGCGAGAACTTCAGAGGTGGTGGTCCAGATTGCTGTACACATCGGTACCTTAATACTCAGTAGCACGTCCTCTTGCATTGATGTATGCCTGTATTCCTCGTGGCATACTATCCACAAGTTCATCAAGGCCCTGTTGGTCCAGATTGTCCCACTTCTCAAAGGCGATTCGGCGTAGATCCCTCAGAGTAGTTGGTGGGTCACGTCGTTCATTAACAGCCCTTTTCAATCTATCCCAGGCATGTTCGATAGGGGTCATGTCTGGAGAACTTGCTGTCCACTCTAGTCGAGCGATGTCGTTATCCTGAAGGACGTCATTCACAAGATGTGCACGATGGGGGCGAGAATTGCCATCCATGAAGACGAATACCTCGCCAATATGCTGCTGAGATGGTTGCACTATCGGTCGGAGGATGGTATTCACGTATCGTACAGCTGTTACGGTGACTTTCATGACCACCAGCGGCGTACGTCAGGCCCACATAATGCCACCCCAAAAACAGGAGGGAACATTCACCTTGTTGCACTCGATGGACAGTGTGTCTCAGGCGTTCAGCCTGACGCGGTTGCCTCCAAACACGTCTCCGACGATTGGCTAGTTGAAAGCATATGCGACACTCATCGGTGAAGAGAACATGATGCCAATCCTGAATGGTCTATTCGGCATGTTGTTGGGCCCATCTGTACCGCGCTGCACGGTGTTGTGGCTGCAAAGTTGGACCTCGCCATGGGCGTCGGAAATGAAGCTGGGCATCATGAAGCCTGTTGCGCACAGTTTAAGTCGTAACACAACATCCTGTGGCTGCACGAAAAGCATTATTCAACATGGTGGCGTTGCTGTCGGGGTTCCTCCGATCCATAATCGGTGGATAGCGGCATGTCATCGACAGTTCCAGTCTCTCTGTATCTCCTCCATGTCCGAACAACATTGCTTTGGTTCACTCCTAGTCGCCTGGACAGTTCCCTTTTTGAGAGCCCTTCCTGGCACAAAGTAACAATGCGGACGCCATCGAACCGCGGTATTGACCGTCTAGGCATGGTTGAACTACAGATAACACGACCGTGGATTGAGTGTTACTGATCGACTGTCACACCTCCTCCGTCAAATAGGCGCTGCTCATGCGTGGTTGTTTACATCTTTAGGTTGTTCAATGACATCTCTGAACAGTCGGAGGGACTGTGTCTGTGATAGAATATCCACCGTCAACGTCTCTCTTCAGGAGTTCTGGGAACCGGGGTAAGGCATACCTTTTTTTGATGTGTGCATATCGTAGGACGATACAAATGCAAGACAATGAAGGGAAAATGGACATCCAAGTATTCCATCAGTACCGACAGATCGCTGGGTAGCAATTCATTCCAGTCAGTTCCTCTAAACCGCGTTTCTTCGAATAAAAGTCTTTGACTGACACAGGACAGGATAGTCCTAATGGCCGCAAAACTTACTTACAATCTATAATAGCTTTTCTGTGATACCATCCGAGTTGTCGACAAAACTGTCCATTGCCGTGTTCCAACATACGCCTAAATCTTGAGCGTCTGTAGCAATCTTTCGTCTTTTGATTCTCCTTATGTCTTGTAACTGAGGCCCATTTCACTAACTGAAAGTTCAGCAATGTCATGAGGGCCGTCAGTTCGTAATGCAACATACAGCGATAGCTTCATTGTCGTCATTTGCCCTAAACGCGAAGTCAACCATGACAATATTGTTGCCTATTATATGTGCGGCGACGCGAAAGGCTGTGTCATGTCTAGAAGTGTATTCTTTCGGCGTTGCCGAAAGCAATAGTGGACTTCATGACAGTGCGAATGTAAACCTATTGAAATGGTGAATCGTTACTTCTTCGTTGTATGGCAATTTCTGTGACCATCTTGAAAAACGTTGTACCGTAGATAAATTGTGAAATAACTGTCGGGTTCGTGTAAGACGAGTTGTAGAATTTTTGCGTAATATCGCTAAGAACAGCCGCATGGTATAATCGTAAACGTAACAGGAAATTAGGTGCCCTCTCTAGAATGTTGATGAGAGAGGCTGCATAGATCTCGCATGAAGAATGGTCCTTTACTTTATGTTAGCAAGTTTCTCCTTCTTAACTGCCTGATGCGGCAGGTAAAACATGGTGTTACTTGGGTTTTCAGGTGGAGCGAGTTCCACTTGGTTCGTTGCAATGTGGTCCATCACACTTAAGGCAGTTGTAAGGGACTTTTAAGGAAACGTTGCTAAAAATCGTTTTATGTAAACCACGAATTTCACTTCCTGCTTTTAGTCGTGAGCCTGAAGTACGAAGTTAATAACAGCTTGATTCGCACAGATGGCAGATTTTCTCCCACTGAGGATCCAACCAAGTAAGATCGGAAACAGAACAATAGATTTAAAATGCAAATCGATAGACTACCGGTGACAATTTTCCAGCAGTGATCACTAACAATTAAAAACTTGATGGGCATATCTTCTCGGGAACCTATCTCCGGATCAGGTAACAAAACTCTGGGGACATGAGCCAAATTCTCAATATCTTGTGGAAACCTGGGCTTTGAGCGTGAAGGAGTGGTCAGCAGTGGTCACTTTCATACGTGCTCTTGCAAGTCTTCTAATTTCTAAACTGAGAAGAGAAGTCACGGGCTACCCCAACTGTTAACGGTACAACTCAGGTACCAAATCCACCAATTATAATAGGTATTACTATAAAGAAAATTATTACGAATGCGTGGTCTGTAATGATAACAGTATAGATTTGTTTATTTCCAATTAGTCCTGGTTGACCTAGTTCGGCACGAATAAGCATTATTATTGATGTTCCCGCTGTTCCTGCTCGTGCTCCAAATAGGAAGTACTGAGGTGTGTACACGTCGCCCGTCACTCTCATTATAGATTATTCTATTGAAATTATTTTAAGATAGCTTCAATTTAGATGATAAATTCTAATCAAATTAGGACTAATAATTAAAAACCCTATTGAAAGAATAAGTATTGAAACAATAATAATAAAACGATTCAATTTTTTTCACCAGGCATATGAGCTAATACAAGATACGTGCAAACACTAGGTTGTTGTTGGCAGTTTCAAATCTTCAATTAATGACTTTGGTATGAAGGATGCTTCCTTTATCTAGCACATATAAAGTAAGTTTACTTAGTCTTATTGGTAATAGTTGCGCACCTGAGTTGTTTGTAAGAATGTGAAGTTTGGTGTAATTGCAACTATTTCACTAACAGAAGTGATGCTCCTCTGTGCTGCTGAGATCATACACGTCGTACATTACACTCATATCCACTTGCCATGCGGTTTTTTACAGTTACTGCTTAATGCCTCACCCTTTTTTCTGAAATTTGACACTTTATGTACTCTGTTTACGCATTGAAAACATCTGTTAGCACTTTCATATTTCATTTCTCGTTCAGCGACGCCAGTAACCCATGGCCATGTTCTTCGCAAAAAATGGACTATAATTTTTATTGCCCTTCGGTAATGATTGGTTAGTGCGGACATGCGAGGCTGCAGTCACGGGTGTGTAAGTCAACGTTTTACTATCACAGCGGAGTTTCTGGGAAGCAAGCGTTGCATCAATTTCCGTGCAGTACATCCATGAACTATAGCTCGTCCCTTCTGAAAAACCGGTTTGCTTGACCTGAATAAGCCAGCGATGGCAGATATCATCAGGAAAAATGCTAGTAAACGACCATACGCGTTTACGTCTTCGCCGAACGAGAGCGAAGCTTGGATAAATGTAGAATTAGAACGTGAGTCTGGATTCGGAAAGTGTGTGGGTTTAATAGATTCCAATGATCCAAATGACCTTGCATAATTCTCTTTTTATCGTCGCAGCGTGCTGTGAGACCTCTCCTGGTTTCTCCGTATGTGTCAGAGATCACAACGATACCTCAAAGGCGCTGCAGTCATAGACTGTGCTGCTGGTCCCGGCGGAGGTTCGAGTCCTCCCTCGGGCATGGGTGTGTGTGTTTGTCCTTAGGATAATTTAGGTTAAGTAGTATGTAAGCTTAGGGACTGATGACCTTAGAAGTTAAGTCCCATACATTTGAACATTTTTTTGATACCACAAACTAAATATTTTGGCTCAATCTGCTAAACAGCGACGTAAAAATGTTTTTATGAGTGATGGATGTTGTAGGATCCTGACCAATCGGCTACTAGAGGTATTTCCAAGAAGCATTCTCACCCTCGACATCTCCAGAAAACTCTGAAGTCTTACAGTCGGCAGTCTAATATTAGGTGGGGGAACAAATAAAGTGGCAGTAGTAGCAATTTGTTTATCATTGATGGTAGTGTGAGACATGGAATTCATCAGTTCCCTTATGTTCCCCGTCACTTGCGTAAAACAGCGTGATTCATTACTTCTATGTATTCTTAGCATTTGAACATGGTCAGCATCGTAGTCAGCGACCTCGAGAAGATCATGTGTTTTCTTATCACAGTCTGTTAGTGCACACAGTAGTCACTGTGATCGATCTGTAGAATATTCATAATCGCCAACGGGGTTGCGCCACTCGAAATGCGTGTAATATTAGGTCTTTCTCTCGCCTGTACTCGTTTCAGGCGCTGTAACTGACTGTTGCTATAGTGTTTTCTGTCTCAGACATCGTGAAGTGCCAAGGTAGTACGCACTTAAAGATTGCAGCCCCAGTCATAAATAATCTACAATCGTAGTATGAGATCTGACAGTCTGTTAAAGCACCAACTGAGTAGCTACAATATCAATATCGAATATAATAATCGAATCAGCTGCGGTTACTAATAGCAATGCAAAATGTATGGCACGACAATTCAGTTAATCTTAGCTGTGTAAGCGGCCAGTTGTCGTCAGAAGAGATTGTTGTCTGACAAGAGAATTCACTGCAGTGAGCCCTCGTGCCATTTCGAAGTGAAGTGCGATCAAAAGTTGTGATATCACAATAGCAAGCTTGGAAATACACGAGAGTTTCGGCACCAATTTTTATGTCGTGAATGTCAGTAGCAGGCACCCATTTGCTATGTAACGCAACACTTTATTTGTAATTCACAGAAGACATATAACAAAGAGTTTACAGAATCATATCTTAGGAATCATTACCAATCACAAATCTTAATGTCTTGACTACCTAAATTTCCAACCCAGAGTAACTGAAAAGAAAACCTTTGTAACGATCGACGAAAGAAGGAAATAGAAAAATGTTCAGGGGAAGACAGATAGGGTAGTACAAGCAACTTTGATATGAAATAAACAGGAAATGCAGGGAGGCCAAGGTGGAATGACTACACGAAAAATGGGAAGAAATCAAAAATGTGACTGTCATCGGAAGGACTGATAAAGCATTTGGAAACTCGAAATAGACTTCGGTGAAATTACTAGCGAAGGCGTCAACGTTAACTGAAATTCCAGTTACACACAAAGAAGGGAAGGCTCAGATGGAAAGTGTGTAGTGGAGACCTCTACGAGATGGGGACCTGCAATGATGGAAGTAGAAATGAGAGTCGATTTGGAAGACATAGCGCTTTCGAGTCAGAACGTAGCTCAGGAAGATTTGAGATAAAATGAGAAAGAAAGGATAGATAACATTCTTCCGGAATTTCTACAGTGAGGGGAAGTTGGTGTTAAGAATTTACGACGCTGGGACATACCTTCAGTCTTTCTGAAAAGTGTCATCCACTCAACTCTGAAGATAGTAAGTACAAGGACTATTGCACAATCAGCTTAGCGGCTGACAAGTCGAGACACCTTCACAGGAGTCGTCGACCTTGAAAAAGCGCTTGACAATGTGAAATGGTGCAAGATGTTCTAAATTCTGCGAAAAACAGGAGTAAACTTATGGCGTGACAGTGTCACATCATTTAGCGATATTTGATTATTTTTCTGCTCATCTGAGGCGACAACAAATCTTGATAACTTAGGAACAAGACTTAAGATTATAGAATCTTAAGCATGGCTGCAACAGCAACTGTGAAAACGTAATACGTGAAATAAAAACAGCCACCTGTTGCCGAAGGTAGCAGCCAAAAGCTCTTGACCTAGGTTTCAACCCATTTTAAATTGGTCTTCCTCGGAAGTCCTATTACGTTTTACATCCTAATCCTGATGTGCCGCCAATAGGCGCAGTCATTATTAAAATTGACAATAGTAAAAACAGCCGTCTGGCTTTCTCATATATAAAATAACGCTCTTATTAGATGTGACACGTGAAATCAGTATAGGACAAACATGCTTGTTTATCCGTTACTGCTGGCGCCACGTCTAATTTGCGTATTGTTTTATGTATGAGAAAGCCAAATGGCCGTTTTTCCTCCATTTGGCGTTGTCTCTCTTTCTTAAATTTCTTATGTTCTCTTCACATAGAAAATACGTACTATGAAACTGCACTTGACACAGGGCCAGTTGTTAAACCTAACAACTTGCCCCAAAAAAGTTGTATAATTGCCTCATATGTCGCCATTTTATATTTGGGAACAGATAGACATCAGATGTTATTTGCAGACATATTTTAAACACTTTATCACTCATCTGAAATGATGAGAACTAAGACACCTAAGATACAGGACTTGAATTGATACATAAATAGGCTAAATTGCTATTAAAAATCGGTGAAGGCAAAAAATTATAGATGGAGAAACAATTTTTCATCTCCCAGTCTTTTTAATACTGACGACGCGCCCTCCACAAATCGGCAAAAGAACCATACTACCAGGTGCCATCTTCTGTTGGAAAGAAATAGTGTTGCTACCAACAATTAGTTCAAAATTTTTGATGTAGCAAGATACATAGAGTAACAATTACGCCGATCTCCCCTAAGGATGTTGGCGCCTCCCATATTGCTGACGAAGGAAATATTAGGATTACTCAGTACATGATATCCCGACACTCTTTCAACAGTCAACATTTCTGCGTTTGGTTAATTTTTAAGATGATAACATGCGAGTACGGCACGCCGGTCCCTCGCGAGTGCCTCACTCCAGGAGATAGGAATCGACTGAATGGAATAATGAGCTGTTTCTGCTGACATGGACTCAGCTGAACGAGTCTCCAACAAGTTGTAGATTGCAGTGCATATTAGCAGGGTCTCTCCTGACGCACTAGATGAACTGACAATGGAACATGTTCGAGTAGCAATATCTCGACCACATTGTAGTGGTGCAAAACAATATTGAATTATAGGTAACAGCAAGTTTTGAATTCACAGATGCTGATTCGAAAAGACCACCTTTATTTTAGTTACTGTTTTATTTTAATTTGATGGCAAAGTTATTTTTTTAGTTTCATTCGGCTTATCAGTGATACGATTCGCTGATGACTTTGCTGCCATCAGCGAAGTGAGGAAGAGTTTCTGAACATGTAAAGCGGAATGAATGGTGTGCTGAAAGCAGACTGTAGACTGAAAGTAAGCCGGGGAAAGACGAACGTAGGATAACCAGAAATAAGGTTAAAGTCAAAATTGGGGACAACTTAGTATCAACAGTGAAGGAATTCTGCTACCTTGGAAGCAACGCATGAGGGACGAAACAAGGTGGATATAACAAACATACTGACAATGGCAAAGAGGAAATTCCTTACTAAAAGAAATCTACTAGTTGATTTGAGGAACAAATTTATGACTTTGTACAAATGGTTGAAATGGCTCTAAGCACTATGGGACTTAACATCTGAAGTCATCAGCCCCCTAGAATTAGAACTACTTAAACCTAACTAACCTAAGGACATCACACAACACCCAGTCATCACGAGGTAGAGAAAATCCCTGACCCCGCCGGGAATCGAACCCGGGACCCCGGGCGTGGGAAGCGAGAACGCTACCGCACGACCACGAGCTGCGGACGAGTGACTTTTTACATCTGGTGGACAGTACAGTATGGAAGTGGATCATGGTCAGTGATAAAAACGGACCGATGGAGGTGGTGCAGTGGTTAGCACACTGGACTTGCAATCGAATGACGGCGGTTCAAGCCCGTGTCCGGCCATCCTGATTTAGGTTTTCTGTGATTTCCCTAAATAGCTTCAGGCACAAGCCGGGATGGTTCCTTTGAAAGGGCGCGGCTGTCTTCCTTCCCCATCCTTCCCTAATCCGATGGGAGCGACGATCTTGCTGTTTGGTCCCCTAGCGCGAAATCAACTAAATCAATCAACCAACCAACCGATAAAACTTGAAAAAAGAATATGAGATACGGTGTCACAGAAGGATGTTGAAAATTAAATGGATTAAAAAGATACGTAATGATGGCCTGCGCTGAATCGTATAAGAAGTGAATATGTGGAAAACACTGACTGGAAGGAAGGGTAGGTGAGGCTCTGTTAAGTTTGGAAGGTAACAGAGAGATATCGCGGGAAGTGAAGCTGTCAGGGTGGGTCATGAGTCCTGCCCGGTTAGCTCAGTCTCTTAGTCTTTGCCGATGAAAGGCATGGCTCTCGGTTCGAGTCTCGATCTAGTACTTAGTTTTAATGTGCCAGGAAGTTGCAAAGTGTTCAGACTTCAAGAAAATCGAAGTAACATTCTTTTAACAAGGACGGAGCTACCGAATAAACCTCGGGGTGGATTAAGGATAACGTAGAGAGTACGAAAACTGAAGCTTACGTCAAGAGAAATTACGTACAACGCAAGCCGTGTTGTTTACGCTCGCAGTGTCGTCTGTCCGAGCAGGTGTTCAGTAATCACCCAGGAGCTCCTCGATGCAGGCAACCTAACCTACAAGCGAGAGAGGCGGGCAGCAGCACTGGCCGGGGCCGTACACTAATGACGGTGCGACACGGCAAGGGGCGCGGGGATTAGCAAGTCAGATGCCGCCCCAGCCGCCGCCCTCACAATCTCGGGCTAATGTTATTGTACGCCCCCCATACAGCACCGCTCCCGCACCCGCACCAGATACTTAGAGATAAATGTTTGCAAGGTAAATGTTTCCTTTGCGAGGAACACACGGCGAAGCGCCAGGTGCCACAGTCCCACGCCCTCTCTGAGTGTAATTACCGACCACTGTCTTGCGGGCGAGTACTGCTTACAGAGTCTGGCGCCTGCCGACTGGGACGTGCCCCATGAGTTTGTTCCTTTGGATAGAAACTTGGGTCCCATTGAGATTAAGTGATAAGACCGGTATCACATCTGTACCCATTCATTAACAATTTTTCCTTTACGCTTACTTATTTTGTACAATTCACGCACCAGAGGTAAAGACCATTTGAATATGATAGGGCACATAAATGTAGTGAAAAGCAGATACTACCAGATGACACATATTCAGACGATATCATGAGTAGCAGGTAACAGACACGAGTGGAAGTATAGTGTGTCGTAGATAGCCCAGATTCGGTGGATAATACGCCACTATCAGACCACTGTAGTAAAATTTGATCAATCTAAAATACTTAGCTTAGAAACAATCCACATCCACAGAAATGTCACTATGTACAGTACACTGACGGAAACAGAAATCACAACACCAAGGAGAAGTTGTGCGACATAAAAGAAACTTGGTCAGCGTGTTCCTACATCTGAAAGATGATGTCTATTCAAATTTCGTGCCAGTCGCATGAGTGGCGCTAGCAGCGCCACTATGAGGATGCAAATTGGGTTTGCTTTAAATACACACTGTAATGGTCGTGAGCGTTACTTACCTTTGAGACTGGCACATGGTGAATTGATGGTAGTCACGAATGCCTTTAATGCAACAAAGACGCCGTTATCAATACCTCGCAGTTTGAACCAGGTCGTGTAATACGGCTATGAGAAGGTGGATGTTGCTTCTGCAATACAGCAGAAAGATTTGGCAGGAATGTAGCCACTATAAATGAATGCTGGCACCGATGGTCACTTGAATGTATGATTGCAAGAAGACCGGGATCCAGAAGGCAGCCAAGGAGGAGGGGGGGGGGGGGGGGAGCCGCGCAGTCTGAGGCGTTTTGTCACAATCCGCGAGGCTCCCCCCGTCGGAGGTTCGAGTCTTCCCTCAGGCATGTGTGTCTGCGTTGTCCTTAGCGTAAGTTAGTTTAAGTTAGATTAAGTAGTGCGTAACTTAGGGACCCATGACCCCGGCAGTTTGGTCCCATAAGACCGTACCACAAATTAAAAAAAAATATCCAGAAGGCCATGTGGCACAACCGAAAGGGAAGACCATCGTGTTCGGTGTATGGCTCTGGCACATCGTACTGCATCTACAGCAGCAATTTGAGCAATAGTTGGCACCATTATATTGTATGTATTGTACGTTAACCGGGGACCGAGAACGATTGGTGAGGCTCCGACCCCGCCACAGCCGCAGTGGTCCACAACCCCACGACGGCTACCGCAGTCCACTTCAACTCTCCGGCGCCCCACACCGAACCCAGGGTTATTGTGCGGTTCGGCCCCGAGTGGAGACCCCAGGGAACGTCTCACACCAGACGAGTGTAACCGCTATGTTTGTGTGGTAGAGAAATGGTGGTGTACGTGTACGTGGAGAACTTGTTTGCGCAGCAATCGCCGACGTAGTGTAACTGAGGCGGAATAAGGGGAACTAGCCAGCATTCGCCGAGGCAGATGGAAAACCGCCTAAAAACCACCCACAGAATGGCCGGTTCACCGGACCTCGACACAAAGCCGCCGGGCGGATTCGTGACGGGGACCAGGCGCTCCTTCCCGCCGGAAAGCCGTGCGTTAGACCGCACGGCCAACCGGGCGGGCAGTTGGCACCATAGTAGCACAACGAACAGTTGCAGATCGGTTACTTCAAAGGCAGCTCCAAGCCACATGCTCTATATCGTGACTCCAAACCACGTCTCCGTCTTTAGTAGTTTCAAGTGAGAGCTAATTGGTGGACAATTTAGAGGTCTGCTGTGTTTTCTGACGAAAGATGGTTCTTCCTCGGTGCCAATGATGGGCGTGTGTTGTTTTGCAGGAGACCAGTTGAGAGCCTGCAACCAACGTGTCTGTGTACTAGACACACTGGATCTTCACCAGGCGTTATTGTCTGGGGTGCTGTTTCGTGTGACAGCAGGAGCACTTTCATGGTTATCCTACTCACTCCGGCTGCAGGTTTGTACCTCAGTCGGCTGATTCGACCTGTTGTGCTGCCATTCATGAGCAGCATTCAGGGGAGTGTTTTCCAACAGAGAAAATGAGGTGGCGCAGAAATAAGCACACTTGATGCGCATTTGGGAGGACTACGGTTCAAACCCGCGTCCGGCCATCCAGATTAAGGATTCCGTGATTTCCCTAAATCGCTCCATTCAAATGATGGGATGGTTCCTTTGAAAGGGAACGAGAGATATCCTTCCCCATCGTCGAACAATCTGAGCTTGTTCTTCGTCTTAATCGACTTCGATGCCGACGAGATGTTAAACCCAATTTTCCTCCCTTCCTTTTTTTCAACAGAGTAACGCTTGTCCACCTACCGCTGCTGTAACCCAGTATGCTCTACATAGTGTCGACATGTTGGCTTGCCCGGCTCTAGAAACAGATCTGTCTCAAATCGAGCACATATGGGAGAACATGGAACAACAATTTCAGCATCATCCACAAACAGCATTAACCGTCCCCGTATTGACCGATCACGTTTGCATGCTTGCATTCAACATTCTGTCGGTTACACCGATTATTAATGTACTATTTGCAGTAGTATATCTCACACTTGTAATAACAAATGATCTTGGAATGTTAATGTCAGCCAGCCGCCGTGGCCGAGTGGTTCTAGGCGCTTCAGTCCGGATCCGCGCGACCGCTACGGTCGCTGTTTCGAATGCTGCCTTGGGCATGGGTGTGTGTGATGTCCTTAGGTTAGTTAGGTTTAAGTAGTTCTAAGTTTTAGGGGACTGATGACCTCAGATGTTGAGTCCCATAGTGCTCAGAGCCACTTGAACCATTTTGTTAATGTCTTACACCCGGAGAGGTCATCATCAAAATGTTCAAATGTGTGTGAAATATTATGGGACTTAACTGCTAAGGTCATCAGTCCCTAAGCTTACTCACTACTTCACCTAAATTATCCTAAGGACAAACACACACACCCATGCCCGAGGGAGAACTCGAACCTCCGCCGGGACCAGCCGCACCGTGTATGACTGCACCGCCACAGACCGCTCGGCTAAACCCGCGCGGCAGGTTATCATCGGCACGATCCACTTACGGTGATGTAGGGTAAGAGCACAGGTTTCACACACTGCAGCCAGTCACCCTGATGGTCCCTCGTTTGCAAATAATTGACGAAAGAAAAATTAGGAAATTTTTGTTACTTAATAATGTTAAAACCAAGTGTATTTGTTTAGTGTGGTTGTGCGTTGTAATGGATGAGATGACAGCTTCTCATGCAACACGATGACGGTTCGACCATCACCAGAAACTTAATTTTTTTATTTTTAAATCTTTGTCGAAATTACCTCGATCATCATTTTTATTCAATTAATTGTTTGAATGTCATTTTTAATTTCATTCCTTTGTCAAATAATTTTAATCATAATATCTACTTCTTTATTTGCTCTCATTTTTCTTCCTATCACTCTTTCTCCACCTTAAATCCTTGTTTATGTGTTTGTAATTAATGTTGTGTATTGATTTCGATTTAATTCTTTTTATTTTATCACTCTTTTTCTCGTCCACGTTATTGGGTTCATTATACCTATTTCTCATTTTCTTGAATTTAATTTTACTTATAAACCCTCCTTTCATTTAAATTTTCGTGTGGTTTATTGTGTCCATAGTGCATTAGGTATTTATGTTATGTTTTAAATGTTTATGTGACGATTATGACGCAAAAAAATTGCGCATCAGGTAGCAAAATTACATTTTTTACACCACTCACAAATATAAATAAAATATTTCGTCTTTTGTTTTTTAACTGATAGGTCGGAATTTTAAAGTAATTGAATTTTAAAATAGATAAATGTAATTATATTCATTTTCACAAACATTCCGACTGAAAAAAGTATGATACAAAGAAAGAAAATGAAAGTACTGAAAAAGTTCACACAGTGCTTAAAATGATGCTACAAAGGAACAGAAATAAAAAAAATACTTTTTAACGAAGTAACTGAATAAAAATAATGACTGAAGTAATTTCAATAAACATTTAGAAACAAAAAAATATTGTACATCCGACGAGCTTCGAGCCGACAATTTCCTGCACAGGAAGCCGTTATCATACCACATAACCGCGTCGTATAATAAAATTTTTAAAAGTTATTCAGGATCACAAAATAAATTCTGAATTTTTTTCGTCACTAGCAAACGATGGCCCACCAGGGTGAATTGCTACAGTATGCGATACCTGGGATCTTAATTTACATCACTGTATAGATAGTTTAAAAAAAGGCGATCGCACCAACTCCTTGTTAAATATGTTAACTAGGCAAATGTTGTCCTGAGATTCCATTACTGTATATTAATTATTTTTGGTGTTGTGGTTATTTCTGGCAGTGTATTTTTTACATCGCTGAACACTATAACTGTTATCATTCGATAATAGACTATAAATTGTGATACACGGTCTGACTGATAGTCCCGTTAAGTAGCAACTGGATCTGATGAGCTAAGACGACGCTGTCATCTCAGGCAATTATTACAGAGTGGGGTGAGCAGTGCTGCGATCTGACGTACTGTAAGCAAGCTTCCGGCATCGGTGGCGTATGGAGCCTCTTGATGCCGTGTCCACGCCGATTTCTGCCTCAGGGAGAGACTGTCCTTTCTTGTGGTTCCTTCGTGACCTACCACCTTTAACACAGGATCTCGTTATTCGGACGATACCACAGAAGGTATACAATAATATATGCAAAATAGTTGCAGTACTTAACGAGCCATTTACGAGGTGATTGGGAATGCATGATCACGAACTACCATTAACTTTAATATGAAATGTGGCCCTAGCGTTTGAATTGACCATTCGAGTAAGTCGCTGTCTAATTGGGCTCAAATTGCACCCGTGGCTTATGTTTGGGGAATGTGGTACAAACGCGAAGTAGTATCGACACATTTTCCTGGTGATGGACGAGGGTTCTCCAGAAAGTAAATGGCGTTGTGAAATAAAAAGTTAACGATATGGGGAAACTAAATTTTATTGTATACGTGTCAAAGGTACACTCTTACACTATTTTTCTGCATGATCACCGCTCAAATTGAGGCATTTATCACACCATGGCACTAGTTTTTCATTGCCGTTTCTGCACAAATCTGCCGCGTGGGATTGCGACCACTGGTTTATACCTGCAAGCAGTTCGCTGTCAATAACAACGGGTTGTGTATCGAGCCATGTCTTCATTACTAGGAAGAAGTGGTAGTTGCTCGGCGCTAAATCAGGGCTGTATGGTAGATGATCGAACGCCTCCCATCCAAAACCCCGTAAGAGCTCTTGGGTACGACGGGCCGTGTGTGGACGTGCGCTGTCATGATCTTACATGCTGACAGCGTTTGCAAACACTTCATTGATTTCTTTGGATAATTTGTGTCCCCCCATTTCACCCACTGTCTTTTTGTGTCACAACTGAAATGCTACACTCAAGTCCCATTCTCAATTACGATATTGTCAATAACGTCGTTACCATCTTCGAGGACGATCTGAGCTGCAACCAGTCTCTGTTTTTTCTTCTTTTTTTGTGATCTTCCGTTAGGAATTTGTGGTAACCAAGCTTCTCTTCCACAATTTCATATATCAAACGCCGTGAAATTGGGGAAAAAGTTGCAAAAATTCCGTAATTGTGAAACAACGATTATCAGCCTACCACTGCGTTCGTCATCGTGAACATTGGTGCGGCCATTTTTAAAACCAGTGCACCATTGCCCGACTCGGCATCAACTCATTATTTCTTTTCCTTTCGTATCAGAAAGATTGCGATACATTTCATTTAGTTTGCATTTTTTTGCCAATAAATAAGCTAATCGCAGAACGCACGTTAGAGCTGGCGGGATTTTCTATAGCAGCGCACAGCTTAGCACTTCACAGGAAGCAAACTATAAGTGACATAGGCCATACGCTACCAACGCTGGATGCGTACCGAGTGTGGAAACGTTATGGCACCAAGGTAGTGGCTGCAGTCCCACCCACCGCCGCGATAGACATTTTGGATAGCCCCTGTAATATCAAATGCGCCATTATGGTCCAAAATGAATGGGCTGAGCAAGGTTAGTCCTTCGGCATTCAAGATCACCTGACCTCAAACTTCTGTATTTTTCAGCCTGGGCTCATCTCAAAAGTGAAGCGAACCAGAAGTGTTGATACGGTTGAAGAACTTGGAGCAGCGAATTGTATAGTCTTATTATGGTTAGAGACATCCGGGAGTATTTGAAAGAATTTTTAAATCACTGCAGAGTTCAGTATTGTAACCAAATCCGAGGACGGCTCTTCCTTTAAAGGTTTCGACTGCATAGTGAACTGTGACATGTAACATGCGGAGACAGTGTCGTATGTCTCATTAAGGTAGGGCACGGGTATAATTTCAGCCCAATTACGAGGAGCGTAAACTGAAACGTTTACATTTCAAATACATTTGTACTAACTAGGCCAATACTGTATATTGAAATCAGTGCCGATCATGAGAATGGTCTCAGAAACTGTTCAATGGCGGACACATGTTTGCTTCTATTGTAGGACCTATATTTCCATCAATCTCAGTTTCGCTACTTATGGTACACACTGTATACTTTTTATTTGCTTTGTTACATAAACGCTAATTCCATCCCAGATCCGCTAGTAGGCCTGTAACTTAACGCGCAGCGTTCTAGCTTGCGGTCCCGCGCTGTCTTAGGCGCTTTGCCACGGTTCGCCCGGCTTCTCCCGTGGGTTCGAGCCCTCCTTCGGGCATGGGTGTCTGTGATGCTCTTAGCGTAAGTCAGTTCGTACTGCTGTCGCAGGCGTAGCATCTCTTACTGTTGGGCAAGCACAGCACAGTTACGTGTCCCGACAGTACCTGTCACTGGAGTTTTCGAAACACCACCCAGATATATTCTTCGGTAACAAGACCAAAAACGAGTCGAAACAATGTTACAATACCATAGCAGCATCAATAAACCGCGTCGGTCAGGTACAGTGCGTCGCTCAAGCACACTACAAGCTGTGACGTCATGCAACATTTGCCTGTGTATACTTTATTAATAACACAGTTCTCCAACAAAAGTAGTTCTTAAATACGCTATTGTGCGCACAAACTTCTAATTTACGTTTTAGTTCAGAGTGCTCTGTTTTCAGTACGGTATACTGTCTACTGTATGAATAAGGCTTCGTATACAAAGAGAAAACAGTTCGATAAATTATAACAGTTCAGGAAATACTTTGTAAAACGTTTTCTCCTTACACTCTAAGGAGAAAGAGACGCACCACGAAGGAATTACTCGAATGGGACGGAAATCGGTAGATGTGATGTACATGTGCAGAGAAACAAGTGATTACGATTTCAGAAAAACCAGACGATTTATTTAAGAGACAGGAGCCTCGCAAATTGAACAAGTGAATAACACGTCGATCCACCTGTCGCCGTTACGCAAGCAACTATTCGGCTTGGCACTAATAAACTTGTTAGACGTCCTCCTGAGGGATATCGTGCCAAATTCTGTCCATTTGGCGCGTTAGATCGTGAAAATCGCGAGTTCGTTGGCGGACCCTGCCCGTGATGTTCCAAGCGTACTCAACTGGGAAGAGATCCGTCTACCTTGATGAACAAAGTAGGAATTGGCAAACACGAAGACAAGCAGAAGAAATTATCTTTGTGTGCTGCGATCCCGAGCGCTGCGGTGGAGAGGGTGTAAGTAGGCTGTTTAGGTTTTATGTTGGTAACGTCACGTAGCGCTCTGTATGAAAATCACTGGCTGTGCTGTGTGCAGTCTGTGGCTGGGTGGCATTGTGGGAATTTGCTATTGTAGTGTTGGGCAGATGGAGGTGAGTCGCCAGCAGTGGCGGATGTGGGGAGTGAGATGGCGGAGTTTTGAGAGCGGATAAACTGGACAGAGACAGTAAATTTGTAAGACTGGATGTCATGAACTGATATATATTATGACTTTTGAACACTATTAAGGTAAATACATTGTTTGTTATCTATCAAAATCTTTCATTTGCTAACTATGCCTATCAGTAGTTAGTGCCTTCAGTAGTTAGAATCTTTTATTTAGCGGGCAGTATTGGCGCTCGCTGTATTGCAGTAGTTCGAGTAATGAAGATTTTTGTGAGGTAAGTGATTCATGGAAGGTATAGGTTATTGTTAGTCAGGGCCATTCTTTTGTAGAGATTACTGAAAGTCAGACTGCGTTGCGCTAAGAATATTGTGTATCACTTTAGTGAATGTATGAGTACATTCAGTTTTCATCAGCTGTTTACCGAGCGAGGTGGCGCAGTGGTAGCACACTGGACTCGTATTCGGGAGGACGACGGTTCAATCCCGCGTCCGGCCATCCTGATTTAGGTTTTCCGTGATTTCCCTAAATCGCTCCAGGCAAAGGGCACGGCTGACTTCCTTCCCCATCCTTCCCTAATCCGATGAGACCGATGACATCGCTGTTTGGTCTCTTCTCCCAAAACAACCAACCAACCAACCATCAGCTGTTTCATTCAGTTTTCATCAGCTGTTTGAAAATCAAATAATGTAAGAGGTTTATCAGCACAGCAATTCATTAATTTTTCTAAGGAGACGTTACAAGGGGAGAGTACGGAGTGAGTTTACTAAGGAGGAAGTAAACTGGTAAATCTGATTGGAAAACGTACTGCCATCAGTTGACTGTAAAAATAACTCGGGACCCAGCCGTTCACAACTTGAGTTAGTGATGCACATGCAGAAAAAAAAAAAAAAAAAAACAGTAGGAATAAAGTTGCATAAAAAGCGCTAAGAATACATTGCGAGTAGTAAAGGAACATACTGAATCAGGGGCAATACAGAATCGTAGTAAAACTCCTTATTGGGAGCCTGCGACTTCATGTTTTTGCATAAAACCGGAAAACTAAATCACATTTTAATATAGTGGGGGCGCATAAGACAACATGCAATAACGAGCCATAGTCATGAGCTAAAAGAACATACACATGTTATGTTGAATAAAATGCCGCAGTCCGTCTTTATATCTGTGATGGAATGACTATGAATTTTCGGGTGATTGGTGATGGCGGATTTGGAACTGCTAAGGTCTCCCCACGAACCATGGACCTTGCCGTTGATGGGGAGGCTTGCGTGCCTCAGCGATACAGATAGCCGTACCGTAAGTGCAACCACAAAGGAGGGATATCTGTTGAGAGGCCAGATAAACGTGTGGTTCCTGAAGAAGGGCAGCAGCCTTTTCAGTAGTTGCAGGGGCAACAGTCTGGATGATTGACTGATCTGGCCTAACCAAAACGGCCTTGCTGTGCTGGTCCTGCGAACGGCTGAAAACAAGGGGAAACTACAGCCGTAATTTGTCCCGAGGGCATGCTGCTTTACTGTATGGTTAAATGATGATGACGACCTCTTGGATAAAATATTCCGGAGGTAAAATAGTCCCCCATTCGGATCTCCAGGCAGGAACTACACGGGAGGACGTCGTTATTAGGAGAAAGAAAACTGGCGTTCTACGGGTCGGAGCGTGGAATATCAGATCCCTTATCGGGCAAGTAGGTTAGAAAATTTAAAGAGGGAAATGGGTAGGTTAAAGTTAGATATAGTGGGACTTAGTGAGGTTCAGTGGCAGGAGGAACAAGACTTCTGGTCAGGTGAATACAGGGCAATAAATACAAAATCAAATAGGGGTAATGCAGGAGTAGGTTTAATAATGAATAAAAAATAGGAGTGCGGTTCAAAAATGGTTCAGATGGCTCTGAGCACTATGGGGCTTAACATCTGAGGTCACAGTACCCTAGAACTTAGAACTACTTAAACCTAATTAACCTAAGGACATCACATACATCTATGCCCGAGGCAGGATTCGAACCTGCGACGGTAGCGGTCGCGCGGTTCCAGACTGAAGCGCCTAGAACCGCTCGGCCACACTGGCCGGCATAGGAGTGCGGGTAAGTTACTACAAACAGCATAGTGAACGCATTTTTATGGGCAAAATAGGCACGAAGCCCACGCCTACTGCAGTTTATATGCCAACTAGCTCTGCAGATGACGAAGAAATTGAAGAAACGTATGAGGAGGTAAAAGAAATTATTCAGGTAGAGAAGGGAGACTGGAATTCTATAGTAGGAAAAGGAAGAGAAGGAAACGTTGTAGGTGAATATGGATTGGGGGTAATAAATGAAAGAGGAAGTCGCCTGGTAAAATTTTGCACAGAGCATAACTTAGTCATAACTAACACTTGGTTCAAGAATCATGAAAGAAGTTTGTATACATGGAAGAAGCCTGGAGATACTAGAAGGTGGTGGTGGTGGTGGTTAGTGTTTAACGTCCCGTCGACAACGAGGTCATTAGAGACGGAGCGCAATCTCGGGTTAGGGAAGGATTGGGAAAGAAATTGGCCGTGCCCTTTCAAAGGAACCATCCCGGCATTTGCCTGAAACGATTTAGGGAAATCACGGAAAACCTAAATCAGGATGGCCGGAGACGGGATTGAACCGTCGTCCTCCCGAATGCGAGTCCAGTGTGAAGGTATCAGATAGATTATATAATGGTAAGACAGAGATTTAGGGACCAGGTTTTTAATTGTAAGACATTTGCAGGGGCAGATGTGGACTCTGACCACAACCTATTGGTTATGAACTGTAGATTAAAACTGAAGAAACTGCAAAGAGGTGGGAATTTAAGGAGATGGGACCTGGGTAAACTGACTAAACCAGAGGTTGTACAGAGTTTCGGGGAGAGCATAAGAAAACAACTGACAGGAATGGGGGAAGCAAATACAGTAGAAGAAGAATGGGTAACTTTGAGGGATGAAGTAGGCAGCAGAGGATCAAGTAGGTAAAAAGACAAGGGTTAGTAGAAATCCTTGGGTAAGAGAAGAAATATTGAATTTAATTGATGTAAGGAAAAAATATAAAAATGCAGTAAATGAAGCAGGCAAACAGGAATACAAACGTCTCAACAATGAGATCGACAGGAAGTGCAAAATGACTAAGCAGGGACAAATTTAAGGATTTAGAGACTTATCTCACTAGGGGTAAGACGGAAACTGCCTACAGGAAAATTAAAGATACCTTTGGAGAAAAGAGTACCACTTGTATGAATATCAAGATCTCAGATGGAAACCCAGTTCTAAACAAAGAAGGGAAAGCAGAAAGTTGGAAGGAGGCGATGTGCTTGAGGAAAATATTATGGAAATGGAAGAGGATGTAGATGGAGATGAAATGGGAGATATGATACTGCGTGAAGAGTTTGACAATGCACTGAAAGACTTTAGTCGAAACAAGGCTCCTGGAGTAGACAACATTCGATTAGAACTACTGACAGCCTTGGGAGAGCTAGTCCTGACAAAACTCTACCATCTGGTGAGCAAGATGTATGAGGCAGGTGAAATACCCTCAGACTTCAAGAAGAATATAATAATTCCAATCCCAAAGAAAGCAGGTGTTGACAAATGTGAAAATTACCGAACTATCAGTTTAATAAGTCAGGGGTGCAAAATACTAACGCGAATTCTTCAATCTTAGAAGACAGATTAAGGAAAGGCAAACCTACGTTTCTAGCATTCGTAGACTTATAGAAAGCTTTTGACAGTGTTGACTGGAATACTCTCTTTTAAATTCTGAAGGTGGCAGGGGTAAAATACAGGGAGTGAAAGGCTATTTACAATTTGTACAGAAACCATATGACAGTTATAAGAATCGAGGGGCATGAAAGAGAAGCAGTAGTTGGGAATGGAGTGAGACAGGGTTGTAGCCTCTCCCCGATGTTATTCAATCTGTATATTGAGCAATCAGTAAAGGAAACAAAAGAAAAAAACGGAGTAGGTATTAAAGTCCATGGAGATAAAAACTTTGAGGTTCACCGGTGACAGTGTAATTCTGTCAGAGACAGCAAAATACTTGGAAGAACAGTTGAACGGAATGGACAGTGTCCTGAAAGGCGGACATAAAATGAACTTAAACAAAAGCAAAACGATGATAATGGAATGTAGTCGAATTAATTTGGGTGATGCTGAGGGAATTAGATTAGGAAATGAGACACTTAAAGTAGTAAAGGAGTTTTGCTCTTTGGGAAGCAAAATAACTGATGATGGTCGAAGTAGAGAGGATATAAAATGTAGACTGGCAATGGCAAGGAAAGCGTTTCTGAAGAAGAGAAATTTGTTAACATTGAGTATAGATTTAAGTGTCTGGAAGTCGTTTCTGAAAGTATTTGTATGGAGTGTAGCCATATATGGAAGTGAAACATGGACGATAAATAGCTTGGACAAGAAGAGAATAGAAGCTTTAGAAATGTGATGCTACAGATGAATGCTGAAGATTAGATGGGTAGATCACATAACTAACGAGGAGTTATTGAATAGAATTGGGGAAAAGAGGAGTTTGTGGCACAACTTGACTAGAAGAAGGGATTGGTTGCTAGGAAATGTTCTGAGGCGTTAAGAGATCACCAGTTTAGTATTGGAAGGCAGCGTGGTGGATAAAAATCGTAGAGGGAGACCAGGAGATGAATACAGTAACCAGATTCAGAAGGATGTACGTTGCAGTAGGTACTGGGATATGAAGAAGCTTGCACAGGATAGAGTAGCATGGTGAGCTGCATCAAACCAGTCTCAGGACTGAAAACCACAAAAGCAACAACAACAAGGTCGAAGTCCTGATGCTCTCTGAACTGTATGCTCCGGGAGAGGCCGGCACAAGAATGGATGTGACAGACACTCGATTGCGTGTAGCAATTGCCTTCTCTGGTTTCGTGGTGTTTCATTACGTGTCTGACCTTTTTGGGGATATAGAATGTTGCTACAATACCGACCTTTCGAAGCCTTTTACCGACACTATCAGATATAACGCCAACGTGTGGAATTCTGCAAAAAAGATTAGTAGTAGATGATAGGGCAATCTGATACCATTTGTTAGATGCGACTGTTGATTTGCTGGAGATAAACATCAACAACGCTGGTAATCATTACAATGTGCTATGAATTTAGGGATAACCAGCTCACTCTGGTAGCTTTGTTTTGAGAAAGGGTAAAGCATTACACGAAGAGCAGCCAGTTTATACTGCTTTAGATGAATTGAAGAGCATTGGATCATCTTACAACTGAAACGGTATTTTCGATCTCTACTATAATGCTCAGTTGAGGATGTTTCTCCAGCAGAACTGTTTGGCGTATCTATAATGTTAGGATTCCTAAATAAGTCAAATTGATGTCTACCGTTGTTGTTCATAATTGTCAAACCTAAGAAATTAATGACTATTTTCATTACTTTCAAGTGTGAATCTTTTTTGGGATGCATATTGATCAGGATTTGCGCAATTGGAAAGCGAACAAAAGAAAGCGTTTTACTGACGCAGTACTTAAAAGATGCAACAAATCTCCTGTTCTGGAGTATTACTGCGTCATAAGGTATACTTACTAGACTGGATTGACGGAGGACTTCAAAAAAGCTTGAAAGAAGGCAGCTCTTTTCTATTATTGTAAAAAATGAAAAGTGTGTCACGGATAAGTTAACTACTTGGGGTGGTAATTATTAAAGACGTTTCTCCTTGCGATGAGATCTTCTTCTCTGAGTAAGAAAATATTTTGTTGGCTCTACAAAGGGAGAATGACCACCGTAATAAAACAATAGAAATCAGAGTTTACATAGAAAGATTTAACTGTTTGTGTTTCCCATTCTGTGTCTGGGAGTGAAACAGTAGAGAAATTGTATGAAAGTTGTTCGAGTAACTGTCTGCCAATCACTTAATTGTGAATTTCGGTGTAGTCATGTAAGTGTGGATGAATATCAGTTTAATCCTTGGTGCCTACATGAAGTATTGTAATGTCATACGAATACATTTTAAATAAATAGTTTTCGCACTGCTTCCTAAGTTTTCTTTAAAAAATTATCCTCTCTACAGTTGACAAATCCGCTGCTATTCCAGTGAGGGAGTAGCCTGTAGCCAGTCCATCTTTTTGCCAGTATCTATTATTATAAGAAGAAAAACAGCTAAAATAAAAAAGGTTCAGTAATGACACAAATTTCTCTACTTCACAGTCATTCATCTCATTGTCTCTTTGATGGGAATGACAGTATAAGGATTATTAACGTCTGCCGATGCAAACTTCGCATCGCTCGAAATATCTACTAGATTTCGTAGGCCAGTTTCTAATTATTTCTGATGCGGAACGACTGTTCATAAGTTTAGGCTATATATTCCTTAGTGTATTAACTGTTTATTCAGTTTGTAACATGGAGAATTGATGTTACCTACCATCAGGACACATAACTTATACAGTTTCACTTGTCCTCTCAATTTAGACAATTGCATATTCACCACTTTTAGATGTTCCTTTCCTTTTGACATAAAATTACTATATTCTGTGAAATTTATAACTTTCATTTGGAACTTTATAACGGGGTCTTTTAGTATTTCGGAAGTACCAATCAAATTAAAACATGAGCTGCCGGCCGCGGTGGCCAAGCGGTTCTAGGCACTTCAGTCCGGAACCGCGCGACTGCTACGGTCGCAGGTTCGAATACTGCCTCGGGCATGGATGTGTGTGATGTCCTTAGGTTGGTTAGGTTTAAGTAGTTCTAAGTTCTAGGGGACTGATGACCACAGATGTTATGTCCCATAGTGCTCAGAGCCATTCTTTGTGGAAGCGTAGACTTCCGTAGCGCAGGAGATGCTGGAGGCAGCATATGACTCCCCTTGTGGATGTCAACCATGTTAGATATTACAGTATGAAACGATGTCACGAAGTAGAGTTCTTATTTACCTAGCTGTCCAAGTTAATTAATATTTTTGCAATCTCATAGTAAGCCTTGAAGTGTGGAAAAGTTTATAGTAGCAAGTTCGTCTGGTGACAATTTCTGCCAGTTTAATGTCGTACTTATATACCTTTAAAACATAAAATAAAATCTGACAACGAATTGTAAAAAGGAACTTCTCAAAAATAATATTGTGACAAATATCACGTCATTATTTTACTTAAAATGTAAGATGTTTGACAGTCATATGTCGGACTTGCAATTAAAGTAGCAAAGGGAACTACTTTTTCTTGCTCGAATGCAACCGAAGAAGAAGTTGGCAGTGCCGCAGCAGAATAATGCAAATAAAACATTATTCCCAAGGTATACCGCATGAAATATGAGCATCAGTGGGGGAGAACTGTTTAAATAAAAGAGCAACATCTAACGTACAATTTAAAGCCAAAAATGGGCCTCTTAAGGGTCTACGTGCTTGCGCTTTTACGCAGTTGCAATGAAATATTCGCAAACTCTTTTTCTTCTTACCTTTATATCCGATCTCGAGCAATCTAACTAGATAATTTTGGAATTATTACTTACTTAGCAACACTTCATCAGCGTTTAGTCCCTTAATAATATTTCACTCTTTCCGCTGTCATGTCAGTAGTGTGACAATTTTCTGCTATTTTCTCGCCACTTTGTTGCCGTTCATGCTACGTTTTTACGAGAGGTTTTTGTATGATTCTTAGCTCACCGGCATTAAACTGGTTTCATGCCGTTCCTTAACTATCTTCTTCGTTTCAGCATAGGTATGCAAACTGTATCACTTATAATCTACTCATAGTTAGCCCTGACTCTTTGCCTCTTTTCTTTCATTTCTACAGCTATAGTTTTCAGCTAAAACAATACTCGATTAATCTTTCTGATCTTCTATAGTCTTCGGCAACACAACATTTTAAAGGCTTCAAATTATTTACTTTTGTGTCTTCGGCATTGTCGACGTTCCACAGCCATCGACAGCTGTGCTCCAAACGTTGCATCTTTTTTTCTGGTTTAAAGGTTAATATACTCTGATGTCTAGATTGTCATTTTGGAGGAAAACCCTTTATTTTGCGCAATAATTGTCACTAAGTTTTTGTTGCAACTATCTGTTTTTATCAATGTTACCTTCGAGATATGATGACAGACGCCCCGAGAAAATATATTTATTACAGTAAATCCAATTTCTTTTAAACCCAGTGGCAACCCATGTGTACTCTTTCCAACTTAATGGCCCATCGTGTCTCATGGAAAGGAGTGTAATTGGGTGCTGCATCATTTTATCCAAAATATTTAGATGTCACACGTGACCACACTTAGACTTTCAAGCAGCAGAAAGTGAAAGCCAGTAACACACTGGTGTGCAAAATGTAAAGACGAAAGTAACTTTCGCATATGTGTCACGGGTGAGTAAGATAGCTCAATGCAACTTGGTCCATACATAGAAAGAGCTGCTACAGTATACTATAGAAGGTAACCGAAATCAATACATAATGAGACAATCAGAAATAACACCTGTGTTCAAAGACAATAATTGCACTGAAATTACCACGTTTCATGGTGATTCCATGTGCGTTAGAAAAGGAGGCACATGGTTCTTAATGGGTGTGTATTCACCACGGACGGCAGTGCATGCTGCGCAAATGGTGGCAGCACGGTTGGTAAGCAGTTCTTGTGGCGTTCCAGTCATCCGTCAGCGTGAGTGTCAACTGCTGGATGATCGTTTGGTGCATGTGGAAGTGCTGTAATACATCTCCCCGACGCACACCACATGTGTTCTATGGGAAGCAAGTCGGGGGAACGGGCAGGTCAGTCCGTTAGCCGAATATCCTCTAGTGCCATGAACTCCTCTACCTCCGCTATTCATCTCTGTTGCGCATTGGCACCCATAAAAATAGAATCAGAGCCGATGGCACCCGTGAAAAGACGCACCTGGCGAACGAGTACAGTGTTACAACGATGCTGACTGGTGAGTTTAAGGATTTGGAGGTCAGTACGCTCATGTAACAATTTGCCTCCACACCAAAACACCAGGACCACGAAAGCAATCTCGTTTGAGACTGTTGCTGGGTGCACTGCGTCTTAGGACTCTTGGCATATGATGTTACGACCAGCATTGTCAAACATGATCGGTTTGGTGGTGCTAGTGATATGATATACTGGTGCATAAAGTTGCGTGGCCGTACTGACCTTGAAATCTTCGAATAGTCAGCCTAATTGAGAGACTATCCTCCCTCCCCATGACTGTCTTCTCAGCGGTGCAGTCGGCCCTGACTTTATTTTTATGTAAAACATACGAGACTGCATTGTACCGCACAGTTGAAGGAGCTTTCGCCGCGAGAAGAGGATATTCAGTGAATGGAGTAGTCTCCAACTTGCGCATCTTATAGAGCACATGTGAGACGCAGTGTTACGCGTCCGCATCCATCCAACGACCTTTCAGCAATTATCAACCACGCAGGTGGACGGCTGGAACACCCTGCCACAAGAATTGACCAGCCTTGCGGCCAGCATAAGAACACGATGCAGAGCATATATTGTCATCCGTGGTGATCACACACTCTACTAAGGAATATTTCCCAGCTTTTTTATCATATAGGGAACAATTATGAATCTCGGTGACTTTAGTATAATTATTGTGTTTGAATAAGAGTGTCATTTCCGTTCGTCTCTGAAATGCCTGGGCTAGCAGGACAGAGCGGATTAGGTTGTGGAAAGGGGCCAAAATAAGTTGCTGTCAGTTGCACTCAACATACAAACTTTATTTATCAACACACAATGTTACAACAAGGATGCAAAACACTCAAAACTTTAATCGACCTCCTTTGATTAACTATAGATCGGCTGAAGGCCACACTCAAAATCCAAGACACAAGGCCTAAACAAGAAATTGAAATACAAGGTTCTTCTCGAGGTTTCACCCAAAAATATTTTCTAAATCTTCAATCTAAACAGGCTGTAGCCCTTAGCAATTTAATTTTAATGGAACTTGCCTGGAGGCCACATATTAGGCAATAAGAAGAGCTTCAAACGAAAGGCAGAAGACCTCATCTTAAAACATTTCATGCAAAATTCGGCTGAAGGCCCCATACAAAAGCATAACGATCTTATGCCTTAAGGGCAAGACAAGAACATTAATTTCAGAGATATATCAATATCAACACACAATACTACAATAAGGATGCAAAACACTCGAAACTTTAATCGACCTCCTTTGATGAACTATAGATCGGCTGAAGGTCACACTCAAAATCCAAGACACAAGGCCACACATCAACCAAATAACTAAAACCCAAACAGGGAAATTACTATGTAACACACAAGGAACGGCGCTGAGAAGCTTCCAAGGGTCGGCTTGAGATTGTAAAACTACCGCCCGTTTAGGTGAGACAGGCAGCTTGTCCAATGACTTCTTAATATGACCATAGTGCTCAGGGCCATTAGCCATCTTAATCTGAAGGAAACCCAACCGACAGACAGCCGACCGAACAATCAACGAACTTAGTTCCACTCAACGCAACTAGTAAAACGACCACAAGATTTCTATACAACGACACACAGAATATTGGCGCCAAAAACAACCAACAACACCTCAGCTGTCGAACTACACGCCACGCTGAACAGCAACAACACGACGAGGAAAATACACTGCCGAAAATTACGTCAACGACCAGGGCAGGTAACCGGAACGTCCACGGCCAAAAGGCAGAAGTTACCGCTGGTAACTTCAATAACAGGGAATAAATTAAGTTAAACTCTACAGGAAGACGGCTGGAATCTTAGCCGACTTGTATAAACACCCGTTGTGGTTCGCGGAAATGTCCCAAAAGAGAATACCAGGATCAAACGAAGAAATGTAAACAGTTGAGGCTCGATAGTAGGTTAAGTAAGGTCTCAAGTTTCATGTCCAAGATCGATGGGCGACGAACTTCATTGCACCTCACACTCCAACCACTCGTGCACACCGCCAGCGGCCCCAGCCAGAGTATGCACGACGGAGACTTCCTTGCTGCTCCACGCCAACCGATGGACTGCCCAGGATCGAAAACGGTGAAAGGACCAAATAGACGTCGGCCGACCAACCAACGGTCGTCCCGCTCCAATCTCCCTCCGTCGGACAGTTCACGTGTGTCGCCAGCGGTCGGCGAGCACTGGCTGTCCGCGCCTGCTGCTGCGTCCCGACTGCACTGCTGGTGCGTCTCCCATTGACTGCCAGAGGCCCGACGACCCAGAAATACTATCGGTCCCTCCAGTGATGGTACGACAGTGGACTTACCGATACGCGCTGCTGCTGCCACTCACGGGCAAGTAAGGCAGGAAGTTAGTGAAGCCAGTAAATGGAATAAGAAAACGAGGCGGCAGTACTGTAGTGGAAGATGACAAACAATAAATGGCATGAACACGAGCCGTGCACGGCTCTGTCTCATTGCTTATTTCTTTCATTTACCTACTGTACCATAATGTAGTAGCTCTTTCTGTGTGTGGCCCAGGTTGCATCTAGCTATCCTACTTGGCAGTGACACATCATGTGAAATTTACTTTCGTAGTTAACTTTGATATACTAATGTAATATCCTTACAAAAACAGCCATCATACCTTGGAGATTTGGGCCTCGAACTTTAAGAACAAATGCATCGGGTGAGAAGACGTAAACAGACAGTATCCTTTCAGAAACGCTGTGGTCACACAGCGATCTTATGCGGCAAAAAACCCGCAAAGATTTTATTGCAACATGTTACTCCGTGCTTGAATATCATTGCCCCAACTGCTGCAGGTCAGACATTGCCAAAGTGCTATTGAGTGAGACGTGAGAAGACGGGAATGTGAAAAGTACAAGGTATAAATGACATCCAGCTACTTCTACCAGTTGGAATCTCCTTCCTGGGCACTAAGAGCAGTGGAACACATTGAGCACTCTCCATCACCTAAGTTAGGAATGTCCACGTGTAATCTGCAGACATGGAGATTTACTAACTGCGACTGCGGAGAAGCACTACCCGTGGTCGCTCGCTCCCTCCTACAAACTCCAAATCATATTGAGGTTGCTCACTTTGGTCATCCATGGTGTAATATTTTATGCACTTATATCCACACGCTTACTTTAAGGTTCTTGTTTTATACGAAGGGTTTATTTCAATAGTGGTACAAGTAGATTTTTGTTCATTCTGAGATACAGAGTCCTAAAGTTAAAAGAGCTCTGAAAAATCTGCAGTTGAGATACCAGAAATATTCAGGCATGTATAAGCAGTAATTTAATTTCTGTTTGTATTGATGCACTGAACACGAAACGAAAAGTAAATTAAAAGACTTCCCGTATATCAAGTTTCATCCGGCCCTTTTATAATTTCGCGTCTTAGTTTAACAATTAGCCTCCCACCATGCTCATCACCCGCACACACCATAACCCTAAATTTCTTTTTTTGTGTGTTCATATTAAGCTCACTATGCAACCGAGTCCTGCTTCCGTCTACTGCTATGTAATTAACGGATGTTGTTACGCTTATCCTTTTCTGAGCCGCAATTCAAAAATCAACAACAAGATGTGGTGGAACTGGGCAGTATCCAAAACAATGATGATGCTCTTCGTGGAATCATTGATATTTCCTGTGTTCTTGTACGGCTGCGAGACATGGGCTGTGAAAGCTACACACAAGAGCCGAATTGATGCCCTTCAGATGTGGTTTTGGTGGAAGATGGTACGTGTAACATGGGCAGAAAGAAGAACCTATGCCTCCATTATAGAAGAGCTTAAGAAATTTATCTTCTTGTATCAGCCATGGATACTTCAATTTCTTTGGATACATTTTGAGACGAGGAGGGGATAATTTAGAAAAGACCATCTTGCAAGGGAAAGTCCAAGGCAGAAGACCACGAAAACGAGGAGCGAGTATATAGTTGGAAGAAGTGAAGATTGCCAGCCCACATCATCACATCGTATTAAGAGGAGCTGAAGATCGCTGTGGATGTAGACGTCTATTCGAAGATTCAGTTTCTTACGAAATGAATCAAGAAATGAGGTCACAACATTCAGCAACGAGTTAACCGACTAATGATGATGTTATGCTTATTTAATGTCCGAGGAAAACAACAAACGTTGAGACAGGCCTTTACTTTCCTCTTTGACTCTTCCGTACAGATATTAAATATCATTGTTGACAACCAACCAACCAACAGCCCCACATGGCAAGTTCCATGGTCTCACTCTTACACGTTTGCAAGGGGTGGCAATAAACGGCACATTCTCCTCAACCACACTCCCTTCCTACACCCAGCGTCACTTGTGTCTGGGTATATTTTCAGCACTGATTCTCGTCCATAATTCTGAACTGATTTTGATTATGCATGCCGCTGTAAATCTCTTTCTCTACCAGATCCATAAGCGTCTCCAGAGGATGGAGGGAGTGGGAGAAGGGGAAGGACAATATTGGAACTTACTATCTCGTGGAATATGTGGTACAGACTTTTTATTCATTGTTAAATCAATCACTTTCTGCCAGCCACTCGTGTAGCCTACTCCCACTTTGTGTTGCCAAGAGTGACCCGAAATACTGTGCTTCTAACAACAGTTACATAACATAGATTTATTCATCAGTCATACTTGCACGATAAATTACTTCTTTTCCTTTTGTTCGGTGGTACTTCCAGCTACATCGTACTGGGGAGACATGTATTCCGTTCGATAGGAGATCAAAACCATTGTCACTGAGAGTACTTCCAAATTTACATGACAGGAAATATAGAAGATTCTCAAGAACCTGACCAAGTAGTAGAGTGGCTTTGCTATTAAGTGTTTTAATTGTGGCCACACATATATCAGCCGGAAATATAACATGCTATTTTCTGTGCTAGAAGCAGAATACGTGTATTTTTCGTGTTTGTAAAACGCGTCTTGTCAATAAGTTGACAAATTCACGACGTCAGAAAGACCACTCTTCAAACGGAAACAGGATTACCATTTCCGCAAATCACTGGTATGGCTATACAACGACTTTTCAGACTTGGGATATGAGTGCTGTCTCGGTATGACCCCATACTGTTAAAGGGTGACTCTACTGCAAAATATGAGTGTGGTTTTTGAAGGGATGATCACGTTTCTCTAGCCGAATTAGGTGTTTTGGTTATAGACGACGCAAGAACCAAACACATATTCGTTCAACTTCCATTAATGCATTCTATAATAATAAGCAAAATTATTATTTTTACATTTTACAGTGACAGTAATGAATTACTTGAGTAAATACAGCCTTATATGTGCGTCACAGTCCCGACGTCCTGCATTTACAAAATGAGCCATACTATAATTTACAAAAGTGTCTGCTGATGCTCTTGAGAAGGACGCGTGTGTCACAACGTTTCATTAGATCTGTGAAAGCGTGTTGATACTCTTTATAGTAAGAGTAACCCAAATAAGTTGGATGCACTAGGTTAAGAGGCATAGATAACAGTTAGTTCCGATCATACCTAGGCCATAAAGTACAATGAGTAGAGACAACTCAAACCTCAAATAATACTGAACTTTCAGTGAAACATTTAGCGATCCAAAATACATAGGAGTTCCGTCAGGGTAGCTTATTAGGACCGAAACTGGTTTGTATGTACATCAGTGACTTTCCCATTGATGTTAGTCTCAGGGAAAATTTTAATTTTTCTGCGACAACGCTACAGTCACTGCAAAAATCTGAGAACTTCTTTCAATGAAGGTAAATGAAACCCCTAACAAGCTTACAGTAAAAGTGGTTAACGTGCAATAAAATTGCATTTTGATTGTAAACGTCCAGAAACGGAAAGGAGATTGTTAAATTAAATGTTAATTGTGTGCCTGCAGACCGCATAGTTAACACAAAATTTTTAGCTGTGAGGTGTGATTCTCTGTTGATGTGTAGTGAATATACATAGATACTTGTAAACAGAATGTCATCAGCTTCTTATGCCCTTAGAGTCCTGTTATCAATGTGTAATAGTCAGGGCCTTTTTGTACATATAGTTTGTAAATAACTTAATCTTTATCCTTGATATTATTTTCTGGGGAGCAAACGCACGGCATAGAAACACAGTTTTCAAACTGCATATGAGCGCCATAAGAATAATAACCTAAAGCAGCAGTCGGGCTCATTGTAAGGATTTATGGCAGACATTAGGGATTTAACTACATCATGTGAGTACATTTTCCAATCAGATAAAAATGCCTTGATAATTACTGTAAAAACAACGGTGTCCACGAGCTTGGGACAATAAGTGGACCGAAATTATACTTACGAAGGCAAAACAAACTACAACTGAAGCACATTTTCTGCTAAGGAATAAACTTTCTTAAACAGTTGCACATGAAATTAAAGACAGCATCAAAACAAACTTATTTAAAACAAAGTCTTTATAAAGTATCAACTAAGTAATACAGTCTGTTTGCATCGCATCGTGGACCAATATGTCTATAAATTTTATGTAAAATAACATTAACAACACAGTTTGACACTATCGTTATCGACACCCGGCTAAAATGACTCACACATCTTAGAAATATCAAAAACAAAAATCTTTTTCATAAGTATGCCCAATTTTACGCTTCTGTAGTGAAAACTATGTGTGACGAAAGTGCATTATATTAATAGAATCATATCCGTTTACGCAGGTCCCCACAGAGTGTAATGTCATTATATTATCTAATAATTCAAGTGGTATACAAGGCTAAATTGAAAAATTACATCACACTAGAGTAACTGTTTCCTCATCTGTTGTGCTTCTACATTTACACCAAGAATAGAATAAGGAAACTGCGGATGATTCTTCCTTGATTATTTGATCCTCGTTGGGGAAAAACAGTCGGTGAAACATGAAACCTTAAGAACGTATTCAACATCACTCGCAGAGCTGTATTGACCTAGTGGCATTAACAATTTAACTCAGACCCCGAAAACAAAATTGATCAAATACATTGCACTGTGAAGAACCGTGCAAGTCTTATATTGGCACGAAGTATACGATATGCTAGGATTCGTAAATAGTTAGCATTTCAACACAATTGCACGAAGTCGGTAGGAGAAACCGCACCTACATTCTATATATATAATGAAAGATTAGGCAGCTGGTTTCTCATTCAGAAATCGCATCTGGATGTTGTTAGTTTCTGAGAAGTTCGTTTCACGGCCTCTGTAATTCGACATCACCTAGGATTGTGACTCATCAAGACTACGATATAGCTAGTGCGTTGATCGAGATATCACGACTATGGAACAGAAATGTAGCGCGTAATCGCTACCATATGAGTAGCGCCCGAGAGGATTCGTTATTCGTTTGAGTGCTCAGGATCGTACAACTACGTCACATATTATGGACTGGTTAGCACAGTGGACTCGCATTTGGAGGATGAGAGTTCGTATACCCGTCCGGTCATCCATATTTGGGTTTTCCGTGGTTTCCTTAAATTGTTCCAGGAAAATGCCAGGATGGTTCTTTTGAAAATGGCACTGCCAATTTTAGTTCCTCATCCTTTCGCAATCCGAGGTTGAGCTCCATCTCTTAATGACGGCACTGTCGACGTTGCGATAAACTCTAATCCTCCTTACTTCCTTTCTTTATTATTTACTTACTTTCGTACCACGAGCGAAGAAATGGGTTTGCTTGAAAGAGAAGAGTACGCATGAAGAGTGCGACAAATTCTAGTGTCGTGTACTGCCAGCACAATCCTTATTGTTGTGGTTTACCTTTATGCGGCAGCAAACTGAGGCGCGCCGACTGTGGTGCTCCTAACGAGAACACGGCACACCAGAGTGGAACCACCTCATCTCTTGGACGAGTCCTTGTTCTTTGTAGAGCCAGTGGCATGGCGAACAACTGGCACCCGGGACGGGATACTTTATTGCCCCCCCCCCCCCCCCCTATAGGCGTCCTCGTCACAACACTTTTATTGCCCGCCCTCCTTTCCTCTGCGCCCGGAGTACAACACTACAATTTATTGACCCCTCTCCAGAAATATATATAGTAATATAATATACAGGTGAAAATTAACAAAACCGACAAATTGCAGGGCCGGATCTCTGATTGGAAATGGAGGAAAATAGGGACATATGAAACTGTGTCCGGAAACGCATCGCTGCCACGGTAGATAGCGCTGAAGAATGAAAGTTCCTCTGACCACGTGTCATGTCTTTAGCCCACAGATAATGATTATGCAGATTGATGATGCCACTTCTGGTAAAGATTGCTCCGTCGGTAATTTGACAGAAATCCCATAATTGTGGTGGTTTGGTCCAAAAACTACCTACAAAATCCTTCCCGTAGAGTGAAAACCGATGCTGGTAAAATTTGCACTTGTTGCAAGTGATAGGGATAGTAGTGGTTGTCATGCAGGATACACATAATCATACTTTGATTTACGCTTTGTTGGCGGGCCACTTGCCTGGAGCTTGTACAGTTCTTCTGTGTGAAAGCACCCGTGATCAGGCGGTCAAAAGGGCTTGAAATGTTGTGACGAGGTTGGTGTCTATGAGGGCTGCCTCTCGACCGTTCCCATCTCCTTGGCCGTACACAAACACCATCTCGACTTGTTCCCGACATGAATATCGGAGCATTCTGCTGCTTACGCACGCTGCATCATTCACACAGCCAGTAACACATAAATGAGACACGGCACATGGCCAGAGGAACTTTAATTCGTCAATGCCATCTACCGTGGCAAAGACGCATTTCTGCACACTACTTTCTCCATCTGCAGTCAGGAATCCGTGCCTGCAGTTTGTCGCTTTTACTAATGTTCACCCACTGTAGAATTTACTCTAATCATAATAATAGATTTTTCGGAAAATCTTAGGTCTGTTGAAGACCATTTAGTGTCCCCCTACAAGTAGCGCCTGGGGCATGATAGACCCCTTGGCCCTATCCCTCACTACGACTCTATGTAGCCTACATCATGACGATGGATTCATGCATGTGTGGTGCGTCTGAGGTGAACTAATATTGCTGGACTGCATTTGTGGATGTCATCTGGGCCTACATTCTGCCATGTCTAAATGAATTCATCTGTTTCCATAGCCGGTAATTCGAAGAGCCTGCGTTACGTTTAAGACATGTTACGGCGGACTGCTGAACCCTGCTTTGGTATCTTTGAACACGGTAATGCAAGACAGTTTATTGCTAGTGCTGTCATGATTTTGCCTCGACTGCCACCCTGGCTTGCATGTTCCGCTTCTCATTCATTTCTTTAAAACATCTGGTTATCGATTGATGGTACTGTTACGCGACCGTTCTTGCGAAAAGTCACATAACATAGGCAAATTCATAATGAAAGATGCATTTGATCGGAATATTTAATTGTTACCGAGGAATTTGATAAACAGCAATACTAGTCTTTGTCGGTAACTGACTACTGTAACTTTACTCTTCTTTTCTTTCGATTCGGATTTGCATGCCATGTACAAGTGAGAGAGCGTTGAAAGCATTCTGAGCAGTGGAAAAAGCACGCGGACTGCCAGGGGCAGTATAGTTGGCCATTATCCCTAGATCCAATTCATCTACATCTACATGGTTAACTCTGGAATTCACAGTTAATTACCTGGCAGAGGTTTCATCGAACCATTTTCATACTAATTCTCACCATTCCACTCTCGAATGGCACGTGGGAAAAAGGAACACCTAAATCTTTCCGTTCGAGCTCTGATTTCTCTTATTTCATTGTGACGATCATTTCTCCCTACGTAGGTGGGTGTCAACAAAATATTTACGAATTCGGAAGAGAAAGTTGGTGATTGAAGTTTCGTAAATAGATCTCGCCGCAAAGAAAACCGCCATTGTTTCAGTGACTGCCACCCCAACTCGCGTATCAGTGACACTCTCACCCCTATTGCGCGATAATGCGGAACGAGCCGCCCTTCTTTGTACTTTTTCGATGTCCTCCGTCAATCCGACCTGGTAAAGATTCCACAACGCGCAGCAATATTCCAGCAGAGGACGGACAAGTATAATGTAGGCTGTCTCTTTAGTGGATTTGTCGCATCTTCTAAGTGTTCTGCCAACAAAGCGCAGTCTTTGTTTCACCTTCCCCACAATATTATCTATGTGGTCTTTCCAATTTATGTTGGTCGTAATTGTAATTTCCAGTTATTTAGTCGAATTGACAGTCCTTAGATTTATGCGATTTATCGTATACCCCAAATTTAGCGGATTTCTTTTAGTACCCATGTGGATGACCTCGCACTTTTCTTTGTTTAGTGCCAGTTGCCACTTTTCACACCATACAGAAATTCTCTCTAGATTATTTTGTAACTGGAATTGATCGTCTGACGATTTTATTAGACTGTACATTATAGCGTCATCTGCAAATAATCTAAGGGGGCTGCTCAGATTATCACCTAGATCATTTATGTAAATCAGGAACAGCAGAGGGCCTATGACACTACCTTGCGGAGCGCCAGATGTCACTTCTGTTCTACTCGATGATTTACTGTCTATCACTACGAACTGTGACTTCTCAGAGAGGAAATCACGGATCCAGTCACACAACTGAGACGATACTCCACATGCACGCAATTTGATTAATAGTCGCTTGTGAGGAACGGTATCAAAAGCCTTCTTGAAATATAGGAATATGGAATCGATCTTAGATCCCTTGTTGACAGCACTCATTACTGCATGGGAATAAGGAGCTAGCTATGTTGCACAAGAACGATAGTTTCTGAATCCGTGTTGGTTATGTATCAAATCACAGAAAACCTGCCGAGGGAGAAGCGAGGATGAACAGCCCATCGGCTATCAACCATGCTTGTGTAGTGCCACACAAGGACGTCCTGCATTGTTCTGATTTAACGCAGATGGGATCTCACATGACGCAGACCCTTGGCGAAAACATTTAACAATGTAGCAGAAGAGTGAGAAGGTACGCTTTTTAGCAGAAGGCACTATTGTGCCCAAATTCTGAAAGTTGTCTGTTTCTGCAGAAAGCATCGGACGCCAGAGATAATCTCGAAAACAGACTGGGATCCTGCAGTTTACGCCCTTCAAAAACGCGAGACACCACTGAACATCTGACTGCAAAAACACAAATGATCAGGAATGTAAGAACCGCCAGTATTGGCCAACATGCATGAGTTACAGGTTAGAAAGAGAAACGTGAAGGCTACGACGAAGACTGCCTCATTGTCAGCGAGCGAGACGGAGAGTTAAGAGATTTTTTTTCTGTGGAATATGGTAGCACGAACCTTATTGATTAACCAGCTAAAGGAAGGAGACTAGTGTTTGGAAAGGAACATTTTTATCTGTCGACGCTCGGAAGATCCAGAAGTCATCCATTTGACTTTAGTACGAGTCGCAAACGTGTCAATTCGAGGTTTCCCTGCAGTAAAAATTCGATCAGAAATCACTTCATTTCCAACTCCAATGCGAACTCAATCTTCGGGAGCCTCCGCCGCCAGACCTGCACGCGGAGAGCCACAGCTGACTCCCTCAGCCTGCCACACCACCTGCGCTGATGTATTGGGGACTTACAGAAATTTCGAGCTGATCTGTTCTTAGCTGCTGGCGAGGATCTTTGCTGACTCTGCAGCCACTTCAGCCACCACCTACAAGCTACGATGGTGAGATCGAGCCACTGTCGCAAAACGATATACAGGTTGTGGGGCGGCAAGTGAGTTTGTCAAATAATCTACTGTATAAATGCTTGCATGTTGAATCAGTTTCTGGCTTTTAGAATGTTGTTAATGCTGTCTTTCGCCGTTCTCAACACTGGCTCTCTATTTACTTTTTTTTGGCACCTAGAAAGTGATTTAATAAAACATGGAACCAGTAATTAGAGATCCTAGTGCCCACTTTATCTGAGAATGTTATTATAGCTGCAGCTTATAGCTCTGAGGAATTAGGAGATTGTCCGGGATTTCTAATCAAAAACGGTTTTCCAAAATAGTTGAGTATATTCTGAAATTCACTGATAAAAAACACAAGTATCCCTACAACCTAACTAACAGAGCAGTTCAGAGTCTAATGCGCTGATGCATGTCCGAATTAAATGTTAAAAAGAATGCTCGCCATAATTTGATGAAAATACTTCATCAAACCCCACGCTAAATATTTGGTAGAATGTCTGTCCCGCGACGGCACGTGAAAATACGACAATACGCAAACTGAAGCTAGATAATGAAAATCATCCCACAATTAACACTTCACTTGAAATGTTTTCATGGTTCCGCGTATCTCTAGTAACTTTTACGGCACCCGAGGCTGTTTGTAGCAGTGACACTGATGCGACACAGATGGCGTGTCATTCAGCGTCTGGAGAGAACTGGGGCCTTTTTTCCTCGCGCAGCGTTCTTATATATAAAGCCGCGGTGCGGACGGCTAAGGGAACGCCTGATCTTTTCGGCTCTCCCGACTAGCCGCTGGGCTAGTAACGCACCACTTCAAGTTACATAATAATTTATAGCTTCTTTTGCTTATGGCCGAAGAAGCTCTTAATTTAAACGTGCATTCAGCACGCAGATAAGTATTGATAATAAAATTTTGACGTGGCTAAGTTAAATATTTTGGGCGAGAGAATTAATTTAATTACACTGCACGCAGTAGATGAGCTCTGAACTGGCCCTTTTGAGATCCACTATCGCTATAATTTATTAGGTATTCAAAAGAAACTTTTCACATCTTCATAGTCATAGCGGACCTCCAACCTATTTAAATCTAAACATCCTAGCCTTATTTATTAGCCTACTTAATCTATCTTGCTTCCTTCAGTTTTGAGATGAAAACCAGAAAATCATGAATTTCCACTAAAATCTTAATTTGTGAAATCCAAAGTACTGTTTTTATTAAATCATTATGAAAGATAAATCTAAATATAAATTTTGAAGTCTCTAGTTCTTTTCTGTTGCGCCAATGATTTTTTCAGAAAAACGTCCAAATTTCGAAAATGGCTGAAGTTATCGAGCTGATATTTAACACACATTAATTTAGTATTATTCCTGACATGCTAGAAAAGTTTTAGGTCATTTGCTTGATTTTTAAGGTATTGCGCAACATTTATGACGTCAGAGCTAGTTACAGCAGACTGGCTGGCACACAATGGAAACTGATGTGAATTTACTACAGCGTGAGTAGGCTGCTTCCCTACATGGTTCCTTAAAGTCATTTTATGATAATTTGGTTGCGCCAAGCTTCACTCTGAAGAGTTGTGTTTTAACGGAAGTGAACAGTCTACATTCAACTTCACACACAGGTGTGACGTATTCCCTGCTGTAGTATTATCTCTTTTCAATTAACACCACTGGGTACTTCACGATCACAGTGAAATCGATTGTTCGGTTCCTAGCATCTTTTTCCCCTAACTCCTATGTCATACATGAAAAGGCCTTGTTAAACACTGAAGAGCCAAAGAAACTGGTACACCTGCCTAATATCGTGTAGGACATTGGCGAGCACGCAGAAGTGCCACAACACGTCGTGGCATGTTTGGTTGGTTGGTTTAAGAGATGGGGGGGGGGGGGGAGATCAAATTGCGAGGTCATCGGTCCCTTGTTCCCGGTAAAATAATTACACAAGGGAAAGATGAAAAGAAAGGAGACGCACAGCACAATGATAGGGGAAAGGAAGAGCCAGAAGAACGACGGAAGGACAACCAACGGTACCATGGACAAAACAGAAAAAGAAAACCACAGAGAGAAGCAAGAAGGGGTAAAAACAAGAGAGCAGTTGACGGTGGGTGGCCGACCACGAGAATAAAAAGGAAAAGCCAGGCACTCTGCGACACATTAAAACATCCACTCTAAAAGCATTAGAGTGGAGAACACAAAGGGACAAAGTACATGCGCTAAAACGTATATAGAATGATAAAACCTACCGTCACGTATAAAACGTAAAACTAAATTAGCCGATGAGGCGTTGTCAGCTAAAATCTGGTAACCGAAGAGTCTGTCGCAGGGCAGCCAAAGAAGGACAGCTCACCAAGCTGTGGGGCACTGTCAGCCGGGCACCGCACCGACACTGAGGTGGGTCATCACGGCGCAGGAGGTAGCCGTGTGGCACCCAGGCGTGTTGGATGCGGAGCCGGCAGAGAACCACAGAGTCCCTGTGAGAGGCCCGCTTGGAAGACTGCCACACATTCGCAGTCTCCTTAATGGCACTCAGTTTGTTGTGCATGCTAAAATAAAATGTCATGTGACCAGTGCCTTCCGTCGGGTAGACCGTTCGCCGGGTGAAAGTCTTTCGATTTGACGCCACTTCTTCGACTTCCGCGTCGATGGGTATCTCTGACCCAGCCGGGAATCGAATCCGGGCCCTGAGGATTGACATTCTGTCGCATTGACCTGAGTACCGGAGGCGGTCGTTGTGCGTGCCAATTTGTCTGCCAAAGCTGCAAAACCTTGCAGCGTAGTACTGAACGCAGATCAGTTGCAGAGAAGCCAATCTCCATAAGCGGTTTCCTCGTAGCCTGTTTGGCCAGCCTGTCGGCAAGTTCTTTGCCTGGGATTCCGACGTGACCTGTGGTCCAGACAAACACCACTGAACGACTGGACCGTTCCAGGGCATAGAAGGAGTCCTGGATGGTCGCTACCAAAGTATGACGAGGTAGCACTGGTCGATAGCTTGTAGGCTGCTCAAGGAGTCAGTACAAAGAAAAAAAGTCTCCCCAGGGCGTCAACGGATGTGTTCAAGAGCACGACATATAGCCACCTGCTCGGCAGTGAAAACACTGCAGACATCGGGCAAGGAATGCTGTTCAATATGTCCTCCATGGTCATACGCGAAGCCGACGCGAACATCAGATATCGAGCCGCCAGTGTAAACCACTTTGTAGCCTCGGTACATGTCAAGAATGGAGAGCGGAGTGGCAGCGGAGAGCCGCGGGGTTAACTGAGTCCTTAGGGCCATGTGAAAGGTCCAGGCGAAGCCTTAGCCTAGGTGTACACCATCGAGGTGTACGTGATTGGACCTCAAGTATAGGTGGTAAAGGCAAGGACTCCAGTTTGGAAAGAAGGGATCGGACACCAACTGCAATTGGAAGTCCTGACCTAGGCCGCTGGTGTGGGAGATGAACCGCTGTGGGAGGGAAAAAGAGACGGTGATTAGGATGCGCAGGAGAACTACGAAGGTGTGAAACGTAACCGGCCAGCAGTTGTGCACGCCTAACCTGCAATGGAGCGACTCCGGCCTCCACAATGACTATGGTCACCGGACTCGTCCTAAAAGCTCCTGTCGCTAGGCGAACACTGGGTCGAGTGAACGCAATGATGAGAGCGCCCCGTACCATAAACCAGACTCCCATAGCCAAGGCGCGATTGAACAAGGGCTCTGTAGAGCTGCAGCAGCGTAGAGCGATCTGGTGTTTCTCAGACAGCGGAGGGCATTGAGGTGCTGCCAGCACTTCCTCTTAAGCTGACGAAAGTGAGAAAGCCAAGTCAATCGGGCGTCGAAAACCGAAACCGAAAAACTGCGCCTTGTGGATGGCTCCCTGTAGGC
This sequence comes from Schistocerca serialis cubense, assembly GCF_023864345.2. Taxonomy (NCBI): domain Eukaryota; kingdom Metazoa; phylum Arthropoda; class Insecta; order Orthoptera; family Acrididae; genus Schistocerca; species Schistocerca serialis. The sequence goes on along the minus strand of NC_064641.1, from coordinate 611,401,690 downwards.
GCCGCTCAGCAACACCAGTTCTGATGGAGCAGTACGAAATGCAGAAGGTGAGACGGACGGCCTTACAGCTGCTGCTAGACCAATAATGGCCACTAAAAATAGACAGACACTCAATACAGAGCCCTGCGGGCCCCATTCTCCTGGATATCGGGAGAACTATGTGAGGCACCTAGTACGAAGCGACAGGAAATATTGGATAAAAATCGGAAGCGGGTAACGGAGACCCCACTCGTATAATGTGGCAAGGATATGATGTCACGTGGTCACGTCATACGCTTTTCGTATATCAAAAAAGACGGCCACTAGGTGTTGGCGTCTGGAAAAGACTGTTCGGATGGCAGACTCGAGGAACACCAGATTATCAGTGGTAGAGTGACCCTGGCGGAAGTCGCCCTGACATGGAGCCACTAGGTCACGTGACACCAGGAGCCAACCCAACCGCCAACATACCATACGATCCAGCAGCTTACAAAGAAAGTTGGTGAGCTATCCTCATCAAGCGTGTTGTTACCGGGTTTGAGCACCGGAATGATGGTACTCTCCCGCCTTTGCGGTGGAAAGTCGCCATCGCACCAGATCCGGTTGAAGATGACGAGGAGATGTAGCTTATAGTCAGATGAGAGATGTTTAAACATCTGACTGTGGATCCGATCTGGCGCAGGAGCTGTGTCGGGGGAATGTGCAAGGGCACTGAGGAGCTCCCAGTCTGTAAATGGGGCGTTATAGGATTCATTGTGGCCTGTAGTGAACGAGAGGACTTTCCCTTCCAGCCGCCGTCTGAGAGTGCGAAAGGCTGGGGGGGTATTTCTCCGACGCATAGGCTCGAGCATAGTGCTCAGCAAAGTGCTCGGCAATAGCGTTTGCATCGGTGTATAACACGCCATTTATGTTAACACCGGGAACACCTGTTGGGATCTGGTATCCGAAAACACGTTTGGTCTTTGCCCAGACTTGTGAAGGTGACGTATGGCACCCAATGATAGAGACATATCTCTCCCAACAGTCCTGCTTCCATCGTTAAGTTGGCGAATGCGGGCATGGAGCCGTTTAAAGGCTATGAGGTGCTCCAGGGGAGGGTGTCGCTTATGCCGCTGTAGAGCTCGCTGACGCTACTTAATTGCTTCAGCGACTTCCGGCGACCACCATGGGACTGCATTTCGGCGGGGGCATCCTAAGGGCGAGGGGTTCTCCGCCATAGAAACGATTGTTGTAGTCACCTGCTCAACCATCACATCGATGTTACCGTGTGGGGGAGATTCAACGGTGACCGCAGAGGTGAAAGTTTTCCTTGTTTAAAGCCCATCTGGGGAGGAGTCCTTGGGCCTGACGCCGGGCAGCGACAGCAAGATGGGGAAGTGGACACTAGCACACAGGCCGTCATGTGCTCTCCAGTGGATAGATGGAAGTCCTGGGCTGCAGGTTGATAAATCAATGGTGGAGTATCTACCACGAGCCACACTGAAATTTCCGAAAGAACAGACACCATGTAGTTCTGGCAATACCGGCCATGACCTTCCTCTTCTGTGCAGATGCACACATATTACCTGAACTCTTACGGGACTTGGTAAGAATGTCTTCCACGAGTAATGAGGGTGTTGGGTAGGGACACCACAAATGTAGTGTGTGGACATATCAGGTGAGAATATGGGTCTCGCGGGAGGCGTGCGCGAGATAGTCCCTGCAGTCGCACTATCCTCTGTGCCCTCGGTGGCTCAGATGGATAGAGCGTCTCTCATGTAAGCAGGAGATCTCAGGTTCGATTCCCAGTCAGGGCACACATTTTCACTTGTCCCCATTGATACATATTAACAGCTGAAGGTATTTATATATAATTCTAAATTCGTTCTAGACAGTTGCAGGTCATAAATGGTGTCTGTTCTTTCGGACATGTCCGAAACAACAGACAACATATCCATATAAGTATACAGGGTGGTCCATTGAACGTGACCGGGCCAAATATCTCTCGAAATAAGCGTCAAACGAAAAACGTACAAAGAACGAAACTTGTCTAGCTTGAAGGGGGAAGCCAGATGGCGCTATGGTTGGCCCGCTAGATGGCGCTGCCGTAGGTCAAACGATATCAACTGCGTTTTTTAAAATAGGAACCCCCATTTTTATTACATATTCGTGTAGTACGTAAAGAAATATGAGTGTTTTGGTTGGACCAATGTTTTCGCTTTGTGACAGATGGCGATGTAATAGTCACAAACATATGGCTCACAATTTTAGACTAACAGTTGGTACCAGGTAGGTTTCTTAAAATACAGAACGTAGGTACATTTGAACATTTTATTTCGGTTGTTCCAATCTGATAAATGTATCTTTATGAACTTACCACTTCTAAGAACGCATGGTGTTACAGCGTGATTACCTGTAAATACCACATTAATGCAATAAATGCTCAAAATGATGTCCGACAACCTCAATGCATTTGGCAATAAGCGTAACGTCCTACCTCTCAACAGCGAGTAGTTCGCCTTCCGTAATGTTCGCCCATGCCTTGACAATGCGCTGACGCATATTGTCAGGCGTTGTCGGTCTATCACGATAGCAAATATCCTTCAACTTTCCCCACAGAAAGAAATCCGGGGACGTCAGATCCGGTGAACGTGCGGGCCATGGTATGGTGCTTCGACGACCAATCCACCTGTCATGAAATACATTATTCAATACCGCTTCAATCGTACCCGAGCAATGTGCCGGACATCCATCATGTTGAAAGTACATCGCCATTCTGTCATGCAGTGAAACATCTTGAAGTAACATCGGTAGAACATTACGTAGGAAATCAGCATACATTGCACCATTTAGATTGTCATCGATAAAATGGGGGCTAATTATCCTTCCTCCCATAATGCCACACCATACATTAACCCGCCAAGGTCGCTGATGTTCCACTTGTCGCAGCCATCGTGGATTTTCCGTTGCCCAATAGTGCATATTATGACGGTTTACGTTACCGCTGTTGGTGAACGACGCTTCGTCGCTAAATAGAACGCGTCCAAAAAATCTGTCATCGTCCCGTAATTTCTCTTGTGCCCAGTGGCAGAACTCTACAAGACGTTCAAAGTCGTCGCCATGCAATTCCTGGTGCATAGAAATATGGTACGGGTGCAGTCGATGTTGATGTAGCATTCTCAACACGACGTTTTTGAGATTCCCGATTCTCGAGCAATTTGTCAGCTACTGATGTGCGGATTAGCCGCGAAAGCAGCTAAAGCACCTACTTGGGCATCATCGTTTGTTGCAGGTCGTGGTTGACGTTTCACATGTGGCTGAATACTTCGTGTTTCCTTAAATAACGTAACTATCCGGCGAACGGTCCGGACACTTGGATGATGTCGTGCGGGATACCGAGCAGCATACATAGCACACGCCTGTTGGGCATTTTGATCACATTAGCCATACATCAACACGATATCGACCTTTTCCGCAATTGGTAAACGGTCCATTTTAACACGGGGAATGTATCACGAAGTGAATACCGTCCGCACTGGCGGAATGTTACGTGATACTACGTACTTATACGCTGGTGACTATTACAGCGCCATGTATCACAAAGCGAAAAAAGCAGTCCAACTAAAACATTCATATTTCTTTACGTAGTACACGAATATGTAATAAAAATGGGGGTTGCTATTTTAAAAAACGCAGTTGATAGCCATTTGACCTATGGCAGCGCCATCTAGCGGGCCAACCACAGCGCCATCTGGTTTCCCCCTTCTAGTTTTTTCGTTTGATGCTTATTTCGTGAGATATATGGCACAGTCACTATCAATGGACCACCCTTTATAGTTATTTTTTGGGTCATCCTTATTATGACAGCCACAGTTTCAAGAAAAGTTTGAAGGGGCACAGTTTCACTACAGACTGAGCTTAAGACGTAAACGCAAACTCCACCTGACACTTGATTATAGTCGCTATGGTTCCTGTAGTATCCCTTATACCCACGGAGGGCAGAGGTCGGCATTGCCGGGAACCAAGTTTCCTGGAGGGCAACACAGGAAGAAGGTATAAAGCTTAACAGTTGCCGTAGCTCAGCCAGGCGGTGGAAAAAAAAAATCGCCACAATTCCACTGGAGGATGACGTCATGTTGAGACTGGGAAGGCATGGAACATTCAATGAGTCAGTTTACGTATCACTGTCACCTGCTGCCACCGACTTTTTGCCTGAGAAGTCTATATCAGTTGCGTCTGAGGGTCCAGCGAGATCTAGGTCCTCAGCGGACGCCAGAATCTCAGCCTCATCTGCAGACACAGAGCTTATAGGTAGCGGTAGTGTGGGTGCCGCAAACATTCCCTTGGAGATGGGGAACTTCTTTTGGATTTTTCTTGCTGCTCCTTGGGTTTCCCTGGCTGGGAGGACTTCATTGATTCAGTCTCCGGGACTGAGGATGAGCGTGAAGCCCTACGACAAGCAGCTTTTGGCCTCTTAGGCCATTGGTGGGTGTCATCTTTCCCGCTAGCAGAAACTTGGGAAAGGAATGACACAAGGGACCCCTTCCTAGAGAGACGAGCCGAAGAAGACTTACGCTTCTCCGGCTCAGAAGCGGGGAGTGATATCCCAGATGTTTTGGGGAGGGTGGGGGTGTTGCTCCCAAAGTAGGTGGTGTTGGAGCAACAGAGAGCGAAGTGCCCCCACCATGAAGGGTGTAGGTATAGTCTTCTGGTTCTGAGAGGCGACAGGAATGCGAGGAACAGATGGGGTGACAACTGTTCTCGTAGCGGGTGTGTCACAGGACGTAGGCACTCAAATTTCCTCTTAGCCTCAGTGTAGGTCAGTCGTTCCAGGGTCTTATATTCCACGATTTTCCTCTCTTTCTGTGAAATCCTGCAGTCCGGCGAGCAAGGTGAATGATGCTCTCTGCAGCTGACACAGATGGGAGGCGAGCCACGTGGAGTATTGGGATGTGATGGACGTCCAAAATCTCAACATGTGATGCTGGGAGTACAGTGGGAAGACATATTGCCGAACATCCAGCACCTAATGCACCGCATTTTGGGAGGGACATATGGCTTGACGTCACAGCATTAGACCATCACCTTGACCTTCTCGGGCAATGTGTCACCCTCGAAGGCCAAGATGAAGACACTGGTGGCAACCTAATTATCCCCTGGAGCCCGATAGATGCGCCAGACGAAATGGACACCTCGTCACTCTAAATTGGCGTGCGGCTCGTTGTCAGCCTGAAAAGAAGGTCCCTGTGGATTATAGTACTCTGGACCATATTTAAGCTCTTATGAGGCGTAATGGTGACAGAAATATCCCCCAACTTGTCACAAGCGAGTAATGCCCGTGGCTGCAGAGTCCATGGATTCATGAGGTTGTCTCCATACATGTACGAGTTCATCCACTCGGTATAATTTGAAAGGGATTCTTCTGACCAGGCAACATGTTTGCAGTCATCGACAGTTCATTGTCGGTTTTGACAGGCCCAGGCGAGGCATAAAGATTTTTGTCGTGCAGTCATCAAAGGTACATGAGTGGCCCGTTGGCTCCGAAAAACCATATCGATGACGTCTCGTTGAATGGTTCACACGCTGATGCTGGATGCATTGAAATCTGCAGCAACATACAGAGGAATAGCACTTCTATCACGTTGAACGATTCTCTTCAGTCGTCGTTGGCCCCATTCTTGCAAGACCTTTTTCCTGCCCCAGTGATGTCGGAGATTTGAATATGCATGCCTATACCAGTTTCTTTGGAGCTTCAGTGTGTTAATGTTTCCGCTGTTTTTGATGTTCTAGTCAATAATTTTTTTCGGGTTTTTGCCTCATTTAGTAGGGATAAGTTTCCCCAGTCATTATTTTGGGCTGGCCGCTGGTGGCCGAGCGGTTTTAGGCGCTTCAGTCTGGAGCCGCGCGACCGCTACGGTCGCAGGTTCGAATCCTGCCTCGGGCATGAATATGTGTGATGTCCTTAGGTTAGTTAGGTTTAAGTAGTTCTGAGTTGTAGGGGACTAATGACGTGAGACGTTAAGTCCCATAGTGCTCAGAGCCATTATTTTGGAGGCCACCTTAATACGATAGCAACACCTGCTAGGCTTACCTTGCGGTTTTGAAACCAAGTTGCAATACCTGGATTAGAGGTGGAGCTGCATGGGATGGCGTACCTGTATCAATTATCCAAGTCCAGCCGGGTTGGAGCCATTTCTGTTGCCAGAGTTTGCAGCTCGGTGTAGTATATTTCGCACCCTGCACATCCCTGACTTGTCTGTTGTTCTGTACGCGCATAGCAGTAAAAATTCATTATTTGCTGTCCTTCCTGGGGTTGCAATTTTAGTGGTCAGCAGTGCATATATGTGTGAGGCGTTGCGAAGCGGCAGTGCAGGTTTTCCCCGAACAAGTATCCTCGCCGGCAGCGTGCGCGCTCTCCCACACGGCCGTTTTGCTCGGCGCGAGTATCGACCTCCTCCAAATATAGCTTCGCCGCGCCATTAATTAGGAGGAACAATATGATTATACAGTACTGTACGGCTTAGCAACAGAAGAATTACTGTTGCGGAGGAAACATGTTTTTCACGGAAGAAGGCCGGCAAAGGATTCGCAGGCCAAACGAACGGCTCCGGCAATAAATCTGCGTGCTATCTCGGCGAGGATACGTGTAGCGGCGGCGCGCGCGCAATGCATCACAGCAGGTGCGCCGGGGGCGGCCGGCGTCCAGCGGCAGCTGCCGCGGCCTCCAGCGGGTACGACACTTTTCACGGCGGACGTCCCGCTTCCGGGTCCCCGGGACAGGGCGACGGGCGCCGTTCCTTCTGCTGATCTACGCATGCGACCGGACGAGAACTCAGCAATCACTCTCAGTCCGAGAAGCGCTGGAAATGCTCTCCTCCTGCATGCAATCAGATATTTCCCTGATTAATGATGCGTCCCGGCTGTTATTCTGCCATCATCCGTAACAGATTGTTAAAGAAGACAGCAAATAGCTATAAATAAGCTCACTGGGCTAATACATAGTATCTATAAATTTACAACTTTAGGCTTCAATAACTTTAAAACTATAGGAGACATAGTTGTACCTAGGTCTGTAGCCAGTACTGTAATTTTTTTCTTATTCCTTTTTTAAATGACAGCATTCACTTTTGTATCCTGCAATATTTTTCCGAAATTATTAAGGTTACTCTAGAAAATTAATTTCTTTTTTCAAATACACTACTGGCCATTAAAATTGCTACACCAAGAAGAAATGCAAGTACTCTATAGGTTTTGATGAGTTTTCGAGTACCAAAATATGTAACATAAATGGCCATGTCCTTTGATCGCAATGACTTAGAGGGTTAAAATTTTTACACCGGCAAGGGATAATCGGTCTTATTAACAGACATAAATTTCAACCTGTTACGAAACATTGTCCCAGAGAAAGAGGATCTTAACAGACGGATAGACAGTAGTGTAGTTTTACATATCGTACCCGTGGTCAGTTCCGTTTCAGCCGCGCTCGCGAGTGGCCGCTGTTAACTGTTGCGCTGCACTTCAGTGTTTACATCGCTGTACTTGTGCTTCGCCGAGTGCCGTCCGTCCGTTAATCTCCGTGTTCGTTCCTGTTCCTTGTGATCTGATCGCTCTTTCTGGTCTTGCTGCTGCTACTTGGAATTTCGGTTGTTTAACCGAAATTGCTTCGCTGGATTAACCATGGCTACAAACCTCAGGAAGAATACTCTCGTATTTGCTTTTGACAAAGAATCCCGTCCTGTTCAGCCGACATCCCTGGAAATAGATGACTGGATTACACAGGTAATTGGTCTAAATTCTGAAACCGTTCATACCTGGCAACTGGATCAGGAAAAATACTGTGTTTTTGTCAAGTTAATCAGTGCTTCGACTGTTGATAAAGTGTTACGAAAGTGGGGCTATGAAGTAGATTTTGTGCATAGAAATGGTTATAAAAGTAAGGTTTCCATCTATAGAGCGGACATTCATTACAAAACCGTTCGTGTCTTGAATCTCCCCATTGAAATTGAAAATGATAAGATTAAGGAAGCTCTTTTAAACTACGGAGACGTTAAATCAATTGCAAATGAAAGATGGTCGCCTCGCTTTAAACTGCAGTGTTTTAACGGGGTCCGCTGTGTAGAGATGGACGTTAAGACGAATATTCCGTCTCACATAACTGTTTGTGGGTATAAGGCACAAATTGTTTATACAGGTCAGGAAGCTACATGTCATATATGTAACGAAACCGGCCACTTCAGACAGGAATGTCCGCGGCGAACTGTTGTGCTTAAAAGTAATTTGATACAGCGTCAGAAGCTTACCTTAAATGATCTGTTACCAAAGAATAGCCCGGAACAACTGGTTGAGGATGTTAACGCAGCGGGACAAGCTGATGTCTCCCTTCACGATAACACTCAATTTCCCCCGTTAACAACAAAAGGAAACCCCGTTGCCACTACTCGTGAAACTGAAATGCAACCGAAAAAACGACCTCTGGAGATAACTGATAGTTGTTCAGAGGACGAGCTGTCTTGTCCCACTCCCTCACTTCGCAAGCAAAAACAGTGCGATGAGAAGGCAGAGGAACCTGAAGGCAAAATGCGAATGGAAACTAATGAACAGAAAGATAATACACATACGGTACCAGAAAATGAAAGGGGTGTAAGCAGCATTAATTTGCAAGAAACAACAGGTGCAGTAGCCGATTGCAAAGATCAGAATCTATCTGTTAATAAACAAATTCAGGGAGAGGATGCAAAACTGCAGTCTCCATTTGTTTCCCTCGATCAGAAAGTGAGTGAAATTAATAAAGAACGAGGAAGTGGTGGCCAAACTGAAATCACGGTCAACACCTCAGGGCAGGCGCCGGCAACCGAAATTGCTAAAGCGTCTGCTGCTGCTCCAGATAAGCCGCGAAGTAAAATACCGACGCAACCAGATGAGAATGTAGCTCGTAACCAAGGGAAGGGAAAATCCAGTAGGGGCGACCCAAGCCCAAAGAATGTTCAGTCCGAAACGGTCGTACACGAATCACTGGAGGAAAAATCAGAAAGTTTACCAGGAAATCAGTCTGCTTGCGGTACAAGAGAAAACATCAGAAGTAGAAAAAAAACGGGACAGTAACTAATAAACTGATTGAAGTGTTATTCCATGTTCAGCCTTCCGAGAAAACTGTTACAGCTTAACTGAACCCTGAACCACAGTAAACTACATTAGTTCAACAAAACAACTACATAGTGACAGCACAATGACGCAATCTTATTCTGTCACCACTATAAACATAAATAAAATCACGACCGGTTTGAAATTATCGGCCCTTAAGGAATTTTTGTACGAATCCGCGACTGATATTGCCCTGTTACAAGAAGTTCTAATTTCGGATTTGGTAATTCCCGGTTTTGTCAGTTACATCAATGTGTCTCCCGAAACAAGTGTTGGAACAGCTATTTTGGTAAGGGAAGGGATTACAGTAAGCGAGGTGGAACGACTGGAATCAGGAAGGGGAATAGGACTAAATATCTATGATGTGACTATCATCAACTTGTACGCACCTTCAGGAAGTTCTCATCGAGCTGACAGGGCACGTTTCTTCAAAGACGACTTGATATACTTGTTAAGGAAATCACCAAGACAGTTATTACTTGGAGGTGATTTTAATTGTGTTTTAAATCGAAAAGATCAGTTACCTAATTTTAATTTCTCAAGTGAGCTAAAACTATTAGTTACTGGTTTAGAATTAAAGGATATATGGGTAATCAAATACCCCTCCCTTGTTGAGTTCACTTATGTCACGGCAACATCACGTAGCAGGATTGATAGACTATATATTTCTAAAAATCTTGTAACTTCTGTGACAAAAGTAGAAACCATTCCTACGTACTTTTCAGACCATTCAAGTGTCTTAGCTTGCATAAATCTAACAAGACAGCCGGTTCACCGATTCAAGAATCAGTGGAATTTGAACACTTCCTTGTTAGTTAATCATGATTTAGAAGATCTGATTAAAGAAACATGGGCAATATGCCTGCGAGCCCGTAGTAGATATGCCACTGCTATTGACTGGTGGGTTAAAATGGCAAAGCCAAAGTTGAGGAAAGTTCTTATTCAATACAGTGCCCAGAGCGCAAGGGAAATGAAATGCACTATAGAG